>NW_028318039.1:9062500-9215000 GCF_062004578.1 Staurois parvus | reverse complement strand
ATTATAGGACACAAGGATATTATCACAATAATGAGCCAGATGGCCAATTTTCTTCTATGTCTGTTGTAATGATAATGTGAAGTGGGCACACCAAAACTGTGTAAGAAGACATAGGGGAGCAATATTGTTCAAAATTCCTAAGTCAGCCATGATATTTTGTAGAATAGAAGACATACAGCATAACAGCAATATCCCCTTTCCATAATCTCAGGATGTGTATCTCCTATATTAACCTCTTACCGACCGCAGATAGCCGAATGAAGTCCTCCCAGAATGCTCTCTCCTGCACACCCCCGGGGGCGCGTACCTGGCAATTTCCATGATCGCTGTATCCTACAGACACAGCTGATCACGTGATATGGTAAAATGCCAAACACAGCGGCCTTTTACCACGTGATGAGCCGTGTCCAATGACACACTGATCACCAGGAAATGCAATTGCCAGTTATCGGCTGCACTTTCCTCACGCTGTCACACCGGAAAGGAAAGTACTACCGAGCACCAGCAGTTGTCAGAGGGATCGGCACTGATCATCAGGGCATTGATGATCAGTGCCCTGATGATCGGTGCCCAGCAGTACCACCCACTACTGCCGTCCACAAGTACCCAGCAGTGCCATCCACAAGTGCCCAGCAGTGCCACCCACCTGTGCCCATCAGTGCCCAGCAGTGCCACCCATCTGTGCCCATCAGTGCCACCCACCAGTGCCCATCAGTGCAGCCCAGCAGTACCATCCATCAGTGCTGCACAGCAGTGCCACCCATCAGTGTCCAGCAGTGTTGCCAGTCAGTGCCCAGCAGTGCTGCCAGTCAGTGCCATCAGTCAGTGCCACCCATCAGTGCCCAGAAGTGCCGCCAGTCAGTGCCCATCATCAGTGCCAGCTCAACAGTGCTGCCTATCAATGCCGCCTATCAGTGCTGCCCCTCAGTGTCACCTATCCGTGCCACCTCATCAACGCACATCAGTAAAGGAGAAGAATTACCTGTTTGCAAAATTTTATAATAGAAACAAAGAAAAACTTTTTTTTTTCAAATTTTCTCTTTTTTTGTTTATAGCGCAAAAAATAAAACACCCAGTGTTGCATGACCACACAATTGTCATTCAAAGTGAGACAGCGCTGAAAGCTGAAAATTGGCCTGGTAAGGAAGGGGGTATAAGGGCCTGGTAGGAAAATGGTTAACAACCTCTTAACTACATTCCAAACATCCTTATCAGCATGTTGATAGACACAGCAGAACTTCTTAACCTAATTAACCAACATCAAAACAAAGCATGGTAAACAAATATCCCTTTGATTTAGACATAATAAACCCCCTTAACAGAAACAAAACACATTCCTGTTTCACTCTAATAGAAATAATAATCCTTCAGTCCAGCTTTAAGCAATTAGAAAAGCAAGCAGATATCCTCCTACCAAAGAGTAATAAACTAAGCATCCATCGTAAACAGTTTAGGTAGAGTAGTTAGCAAATATACATTTCTGTCTATCTGAGATAGTAACCATACCACCAGAATAAGGACATATTTACCTGTATCAAATAGTTAACAGCACTCTAAGTCCAAACACCACTATCCTAGGAGGCATTGGAAGAGGATTAGGTCCATTATTTCTCTCTGTTAACTAGTATCTCTCTTAGGTGAAATAGACAGCTGATACCCATCATATTTGGTGGCACACCTCTTTCAGGTCCTCACCGTGGCTCCCTAGTTTCCCTAGATCATCAGGATGTCATGGGCCTAATAAATGTGCCTTTTATAAGCTATTGAAATGTGAGTGGCCTGGATTCTGTTCGTTATGGTATAAGATTGATCTGGCAATATTACACTATGTAAGTTTTCTCTTTGATGATACGGTGGAGCAAACTAGGGAGCCACGGTGAGGACCTGAAAGAGGATCTTATCTTGGAGATGCTATCATTGAGCTGATGAAAAGAGGGTATAGGATTCCCCATAAAATCCTAAAGGCTTTTCATTCACCAAAATCTGGTGAGTGCATTTGATTTTGGTGTGCACGGGTGAAAGGTGGAAGGCTAGAAAAATTATTTGGAGTTCGTATTTCTCACCACAAGGGACTTTTTATGGTGTCCTTTTTTTGAAAAAAAAAATAATTTTTTTCTGACACAGATATGCACCTATTGATATGGGACATTTATATTTTGTGATTTATTATTATTTGATTTTAGGTCTATTTTGCGCTGTTTATTTATATATTTCATGGGTATATGTGTGTATGTTTGTTTCTGAGTGTATATGTGTGTATGCATGCGTGTGTCTGTGAGTGTATCTGTGTGTGTGTATATGTGTATGTCTGTGTCTGAGTGTGTGTATACAGTCATGGCCGAAATTGTTGGCACCCTTGATATTTCTCCAGGAAATCATGTATTTCTCACGAAACGTATTGCATTAACACATGTTTTGCTATACACATGTTTATTCCCTTTGTGTGTATTGGGACAAAACAAAAAAAGGGAGGAAAGAAAGCAAATTCGACATAATGTCACACAAACCTCCAAAAATGGGCTGGACAAAAGTATTGGCACCCTTTCACAACTGCGGATAAATAAGAATGTTACAAGCATGTGATGCTCCTGTAAACTCACCTGGGGCAAGTAACAGGTGTGGGCAATATAGAAATCACACCTGAAAGCAGATAAAAAGGAGAGACGTTCACTTAACCTTTGCATTGTGTGTCTGTCTGTGCCACACTAAGCATGGACAACAGAAAGAGGAGACGAGAACTGTCTGAGGACCTGAGAACCAAAATTGTGGCAAAATATCAACAATCTCAAGGTTACAAGTCCATCTCCAGAGAACTAGATTTGCCTTTGTCCACAGTGCGCAACATTATCAAGAAGTTTGCAACCCATGGCACTGTAGCTAATCTCCCTGGTCGTGGACGGATGAGGAAAATTGATGAAAGATTGCAACGCAGAATAGTCCGGATGGTGGATAAGCAGCCCCAAACATGTTCCAAAGACATTCAAGCTGTCCTGCAGGCTCAGGGAGCATCAGTGTCAGCGCGAACTATCCGTCGACATTTAAATGAAATGAAACGCTATGGCAGGAGACCCAGGAGGACCCCACTGCTGACACAGAGACATAAAAAAGCAAGACTACAGTTTGCCAAAATGTACTTGAGTAAGCCAAAAGCCTTCTGGGAAAACGTCTTGTGGACAGATGAGACCAAGATAGAGCTTTTCGGTAAAGCACATCATTCTACTGTTTACCGAAAACGGAATGAGGCCTACAAAGAACAAAACACAGTACCTACGGTAAAATATGGTGGAGGTTCAATGATGTTTTGGGGTTGTTTTGCTGCCTCTGGCACTGGGTGCCTTGACTGTGTGCAAGGCATCATGAAATCTGAGGATTACCAAAGGATTTTGGGTCGCACTGTAGGGCCCAGTGTCAGAAAGCTGGGTTTGCGTCCAAGATCCTGGGTCTTCCAGCAGGACAATGACCCCAAACATACGTCAAAAAGCACTCAGAAATGGATGGCAAAGAAGCGCTGGAGAGTTCTGAAGTGGCCAGCAATGAGCCCAGATCTAAATCCCATTGAACACCTGTGGAGAGATCTTAAAATTGCTGTTGGGAAAAGGTGTCCTTCCAATAAGAGAGACCTGGAGCTGTTTGCAAAGGAAGAGTGGTCCAAAATTCCGGGTGAGAGGTGTCAGAAGCTTATTGATGGTTATAGGAAGCGACTGATTTCAGTTATGTTTTCCAAAGGGTGTGCAACCAAATATTAAGTTAAGGGTGCCAATACTTTTGTCCAGCCCATTTTTGGGGTTTTGTGTGACATTATGTCATATTTGCTTTTCTGCCTCTGTTTTATATTTGTTCCAATACATACAAAGGGAATAAACATGTGTATAGCAAAACATGTGTTAATGCAATACCTTTTTTGTGTGAAATACTTGATTTTCAGGAAAAATATCAAGGGTGCCAACAATTTCGGCCATGACTGTATATGTCTGTGTGTGTGTGTCTGAGAGTGTGCTTGTGTGTGTATGTCTGTGTGTGTGTATGTATGTCTGAGTGTGTATGTCTGTGTGTGTCTGAGTGTGTGTCTGTGTGTTCCTGAGTGCATGTGTGTATCTGTGTGTGTATGTGTGTTTCTGAGTGTGTGTTTCTGATTGTATGTGTGTGTGCGAATGTGTGTCTGTATGTCTCTGTCTGTGTGTGTGTCTGTGTATCTGTGTGTGTTTTCAGTGGGTGAGCTCTGAAATGAATTATGTTAGGAAGAGAGCTTTCTACTTGTGGGGGGGGGGGAGAACTTGGATGTACACAGCACACCCCTCAACCCTGCACTTTGTACACAGTGTAACTCTAACTCTGTACACAGTGCACCCCTCAGACCTGCACTCCATACATAGAGCAACCCTGCACTCCGTACATAGCACACCCCTCAACCCTGCACTCCAGGCAAAGGGCACCCCTCAATACTGCACCCCATACACTGTGCACCCCTCAGTCCTGCAGTCCATACACAGTGTAACCCTGAACTCCGTACACAATGCACCTCTCAACCCTGCACTCCATACATAGACCACCCTTCAGCCCTGCACTCCAAACACAGCACACCCCTCAACCCTGCACTTCATACATAGCACACCCCTCAATCCTGCACTTCATTTATAGCGCACCCCTCAACCCTGCACTGCATACATAGCATACCCTTCAATCCTGCACTGCATACACAGCGGAACCCTGAACTCCATACACAGCCCAACCCTAAACTCTGTACACAGCACACCCCTCAACCCTGCACATCGTACAAAGTGCAACTTTCAACCCTGCAGTCTGTAAGTAGTGCTCACTTCAACCCTGCACTCTTTATATACTCTGGCAGCCCACCCTCGGAGATTCTGCTCACATTGGGATCTGTCCCTAACTGCACTAAGTCAACCTTCATAGTTGTCTTTTCTCTGCTATGCTCATTGCTAATAACAAGTTTTAGAATTTTCTGTCTATTGGTGGATCTTGTCCCCTCTGCAGTCTGTGATGTGCAGTAAGGGAGGAGATTGTGTGCTGTGACCTCTAGCAACCAATCAGTGAGCTGTAATGATGTGCAGTAACCTCTAGCAACCAATTAGTGAGCAGTAATAATGTGCAGTTACCTCTAGCAACCAATCAGTGAGTGGTAAAAATGTGCAGTAACCTCTAAGAACCAATAGGTAAGTGGTAAGGATGTGCAGTACCCTCTAGCAATTAATCAGTGAGCAGGAATGATGTGCAGTAACCTCTAACAACAAATCAGCAAACAGAAATGATGTGTTATAACTGATCAGTGAGCCATAATGCTTGCTGCAACCTCTAGGAATTAGTCAATGAGTAGTAATGATATGCTGTAACCTCTGGCAACCAATCGCTGCCTGATCTTCTGCAGTAAACTGATTTTGAGTCTAGCTGCTATTTATTGTATGTCTCAGAGTGGGGGTTGGGGGAGTGGCGGCTAGGGGGGCCCCCAAAAAATGTTTACCTATGGTCCAATCAATATTAAAGATGGCTCTGCCCGTAGGATGGAAAACTTTTGTGCAGGGTGAAACAGAGAATGCCATTGCTGGTGTGAGATTGACTAACCATTTGTCAAAGTTACTGAATACAATACTCAAGCTCTACTGCTGGTGATGCAGGGAATTTTTTATTATGTGCTACCAACTGTCATTCACCACACATGATTAGATCTATCTGAATCGGGGAATTTATTAGAGCAAGAAGGAACAGTTCCACTTCTTTGGATTTTCACAGAGAATTCAGAATATTTGCCAATAGACTAAAAAAGAGGGTTATAAGGAATGGATTGTTTTCTAAAGCAAGAGCAATTGCTGAAAATGTGAATAATCACATTTCATTAACAACATCTCTAATAAAAACAAGCCCCATTCTTGCTATGAATATGACATCAATTTTGTTACCACCTATTCAAGTGAATTACATTTAATTACTAACACTAGGAAACATCTTGTGGTACTTTATGTGGATAAAGATCTCCACACTGATCTTAAAATTATTGTGGCTTTTCCAGTAGATGAGCCCCTAGTCTTGGCAGTAAGCTATCTCCTAGTCTGTTCAAATCTGTCACTCATGCTCACAGAACCTGCTTGTCTGTGAAATGTTCATACCATTTTGATGTAATCAAAATGGTAAATACTGCAGAAAACATTAAAAAAATCGACTGAGGTAATATCTTTTTCAGCTGGAAATTTGTATTTAATAAGCAGTATATTAATTGTAATTCTGAATATGTGGTTTATGTGGTACAGTGCGGGTAAACTCCAGTATGTGGGGTGCCCCCTCAGAGTCAGGATAGCTGAACATTATTATATAACTGTATTTTTATTGAAAATTTTAATGGTAAAAAATTACAGCAGAGGTACATTGAGAAGGTGTATAAAGCATTTAGTATACAGAATAATAAATGCAATAGGTAAGATTTCGTACAAAAGCAACAGGAATATAACTTGGCATCTGACAATTTTTAACATTGTAATACAATGAGGAATAACCAGAAAACTACAACAAAGGTCATCATGCAAAATAAGACGAACCAAACTTCAAATGTGCCTGGGAGAGAAGAAAACCTGAAAATCATACTGAAACTGAGAACAGAGGAAAACACAGTGGTGGAGGGAAATGGTCTTATTGGTGGAAAAAAAAAGATTAAATACAAATGTGATGTCATATAAGGTCAATGGACTATCTGGTTAAATCAGGAGACTGAAAAGGATGAGTGGTAGGAGGAGAGGTCAGATGGCTCCCATATAACATAAAAAAGGACAGCAAAGTTGCCATGGAGGGCTGCTTCATTCTTCTTCACTTTACCAATGACTTTTATTAATCCTGACAAAGAGGGAGTGGTAGTGAATAACAAGCGCATAGGTGTGGTTCCCCTGGTTGCAGTTAAGACGTGAGAGGATAATTTCTTGGCTTGTTTAGGTCGGCCAGAAGAGGGTAAGCCTAGTAAAACATTGAGGGGGTCAAACAGGAGGATAGCCTTCAAAAGGAGTTGTAGAAGGTTTAGAACTTCTCTCCAAAAAGGGCTAATATGCCTGCAATACGAAAAATATTGATGAGAGATCCAGTTTCCTGACCACATCTCCAGCAAACAAGAGAAATATTTGGGTTTCGAGCATGAAGGACCTCAGGGGTTTGTACCAGAACATTAAGATTTTAAAAGTATTATTCTTAAATATCACATATCTAGATGACTTAGATGCTGCATCCCAAAACTTGCTCCATTGGTTTAGAGGAATAGAATGTTGGAGGAAATACTGAAATGTGGGGTCTTGTGAGCTATTATGGTGTATACTACACTATTTAAAATAATACCAATGCTGTGTAATAAAATTATCATAAAATGGTGTAAATAAATAAATAAGTGAAAATTAGTGGTTCGCTTACACTCTACACATGATTCCTCTTTCCCTGGGATGGATGGATGGATGGATGGATCAATGGAGCATTCCCTCTTTCCAGCAGGGGGTCTCCTTGCTTCCTTTTGGGTTTTCCTGGAGCCGGATAGGTGAACTGGAGTATCTCTCTTCCCACTAGGGGGTCTCCTTGCTTCCTTAGGAATTGTTCTCCATAGGTATAATGGCCATGGAATGTAATAAAAAATATAGTGTCTTATCCTTTTTAAAACATAATTTATTAAATATAGTAGTGTGCTCACATGTATTACAAGTTAAAACTGCATTGAAATGTTAAAATTTGAATCCACAGTAAAGTTTTCCACTCTTGTTAAATACTTGCTGTATGTTGCTTTAAGCGTCGTGGTGTCAGAGCTCTGGGAAGGGATTCTGAGGAATCATCCCATCCAATTACCACTTAGCCCCATTAAAGGGACACAAGTCTTTTATGACCTCTCTTAACTGTTTGGTCATATACACCAGGTGAGAGCACAACCAATCAAGGTGTACAAAATTTTCTTATGATTGGTAAAATGCACAGTTAATAATTTTGTATCGCAGCACTGGAAGAAGTGTCAAAGTCATGGATTTAATAAGGACATGTTTGTAGCAATAATATAATTGCAGAGATATTGTTATGCACATTTGTGAAGCTGGATTGTTATTTATTTATTTACACTTTTTTTGCAATTGGTAGTGGAGCGCAACACTATTTCTTATTTCAGAATTTTGGAGGAGTTGGGACCATTTTCTCATATAGAGGTTTGAGTCCATGTTCAAGGGGGGATCCTCTTGTAGAAGTGTATAGATAGAGGAGATTAAACCCTGTTGATACAGACCCTGACTGCAAATATGTTTTAAATAAGTAGGTTTCTCTAAAGCAATCCGTGAAGAAAAAAAGTGTCATATCTGTAAATATACATAATGTTGTTGAGCAGCTATATGCTTAGTAGTTTGTAACTCATCAAAGGATTTAAGCTTCCTAGATACCGGTTAACCAGATGTCTTAATTGAAATAGATTCTCTGTAGCCCAGCGGTGATATGACTGAGAGTTAGACTATCAGGAAGACCTGGGTTAAATATAATGTTAATCAAAGGTGAGCAGGGTGAAGACAGTGAGAATTTGAACTTACAATGCCTCCATATTAGCAAAGTAAATTGCATTGGTGGAAGCAGTTGTTGTTTATAAGAGAGGTGTCACTGGAAGCCATGGACCAAAGCAAGGATGTACATGTAGCCATTCAATCTCAGACCACTTATTGGAGGGTGTTGGGCGGACCAGGATACTATGGAGCGGAGAAGTGTAGCCAAATAGTTTTCAAAAGGTCTGGGATCACCAGACCCCCTTTGGATCTTAATGAGAGTAAGACTGAACATGCAATTTGGTGGGATTTGTTATGCCAGATAAAATAGAAAAAGATTTTCTTCTGTTCTTCTGGGAACAAAGCTTTGGAATTGGGACTGGTTTAGGAATTGGGAAGTGTTTCAAATAAGTACAATAGTTTGGGTAATATGGCCATTTTAAGACATTGATCATTCCCAAAAAAGAAATATTGTATAGATCCCAAGTCTTCAAAGATTGTGTGATAGTATAAAACATAGGTTGGAAGTTAGCTTTGTAAAGGGATTGGTCAGAGGGGGTAAGATTAATAGAGAAAAAACTGATCACCTGCCCAGGTCTATAACTGGCTTTTTAAACAGTGAACATGAGGGGCTGTCACTACGTGAGAAAATTTCCAAATAAGTAAAAATATCCAGTTCAACTTGCCAGCCTACCCCAATCTAATATCGGCTTTTATTGGCAAGGAACAAGGATATGTACATCTTATCAACAAGGGGGATAAGAAAAGCCAGTTCAAACTGTCAGCCAGTTAGCCAACTATCAAAAACCAAATTAACCTGTCTGGAAACATGCGTTTAAAAACAGGGGTTTAGTTAGCACACATTTGCAAATACATACGTAAGCCACAGAGCCGCGTCACGGCACCCTGAGTATCTGTGGTCCTAACTCTACAAGTCTAAAGAGTCCTCACAGTGGAGGCACATGCATTTAAATGGATAGAAACAAGGGCAGATAAACATGAGGGGAGCCCCACCCTTCATTAAAAAGGTTATGGGAGCGCACCTGACACCCAGCCTATTGCACAACGGCAGCTAGGGAGTCCAGTGCACCCACTGAACCTACAAAGCATACAGAGAAAAAACTGATCACCTGCCCAGGTCTATAACTGGCTTTTTAAACAGTGAACATGGGGGGCTGTCACTACGTGAGAAAATTTCCAAATAAGTAAAAATATCCAGTTCAACTTGCCAGCCTACCCCAATCTAATATCGGCTTTTATTGGCAAGGAACAAGGATATGTACATCTTATCAACAAGGGGGATAAGAAAAGCCAGTTCAAACTGTCAGCCAGTTAGCCAACTATCAAAAACCAAATTAACCTGTCTGGAAACATGCGTTTAAAAACAGGGGTTTAGTTAGCACACATTTGCAAATACATACGTAAGCCACAGAGCCGCGTCACGGCACCCTGAGTATCTGTGGTCCTAACTCTACAAGTCTAAAGAGTCCTCACAGTGGAGGCACATGCATTTAAATGGATAGAAACAAAGGCAGATAAACATGAGGGGAGCCCCACCCTTCATTAAAAAGGTTATGGGAGCGCACCTGATTAATACCTACTGTAAGTATCTGAGGGAGTGAGAGCACCAAGCATAGGAAAAATTTGACCTGAAAGACGTCAGGGTGGCAGAGGGAATATGAAGTGGTAATGCCTCTGTATTGACCACGTGGAAGAAAAATATATTTTAAATATATTTTTAAAATATTCTTCCCAAATATATTTGACATATATTTTAAATACTACAATTTTGACAATTTTAATTTTTTTGAGCAGTGTATTTATCTTATACCCAGATAAGGCTCCAAAGTGTTGGAATGTGGGGGATAGGTAAGAAGCCAGTTTCACATGGGAAGATGGAGTAGAATAAAGGGATTGCAGTGCTTTAAGAAATGGGCCACGGAAGTCAAATTTCGCAAAGGTATGAAACATGTACAGCCAAGCTAACCTGTGAAATGCTTTTTGGTTGTCCAGGCTTAACAAAAGAGTGGGGTGTGAGATTTGTTTACCAGATCTATTATAGTTCTTCTGGTGTCATCATCCGCATTCTTGGCCAGGAGGAAGCTCACTTGGTCCCTATATATTAGTTTATGTAAGAGTTTAGTGAGTCTGTTAGCTAATACGTTTGTAACTTTTGTAATACTTTTGTTTAACACTGAATATTTTGTAGTCAGAGTTTAACAAAGCTATGGGACAATAGTTGTCTGGGTGGTATAGGTCCTTACCAGGCTTCAAGATTACTGAGATATACAAATGCATAAAATCATTATGTGGTCAAACTCTTTCAGGAGGGAGTGAAATAGATCAAGTAAGTGGGGGGGGGGTAGAATGTCAAAATAGATATATAGTATGAGTAGGGAAAACTGTCAGGCACGGGGGATTTGTACGTAGGAAAATGTTTTATAACATTTAAGAGTTCTTCCATAGAGATATCTGTATTTAAGGATCTGATGTCAGAAGGTGATAATTGTGGTAAATGTAATGAGTCAAAAAATGCATTAAAGGCATTTATTTGGAAGGTGGGATGTGTATCGTGGGCAAGGCAGTTATAAAGCTTTTGGTAGTATTCCCCAAATATCGTAGCCATGGTGTGAGGATCATATGTGGGGGTGCCATCAGATTGGGTTAAGTGGTCTGTAAGGGAAGAAGGATTTTGTGATTTTAGTTTGTTCATCAGCATATGGTGTGGTTTGTTAGAGAACTCATACATTTTTTGCCTAGCCCAGACGAGGGATTGGGCTGTTTTGTGGAGGTCAAGAGCTTTAAGTTGATCCTATATATAGGTGACCTGGTTTAAATGGAGAATAGAAGGCTTAGTAAATAGTTGGTTCTCTGCTTTAGATAGTTGGCATAATAAGGATTGCCTAGCCTGGAGGGAATATTTTTATAAATGAGCACCAATGGAGATACATAAGCCTTTAATGGTAACCTTATGGGCTTCCCACAGGGTAGAGGCTGATTCTACTGAACCTTCATGTAGGTGAAAATATTTTTCTAGACCCAGAGACAATTTCACTCGAACATGATCCATCTGAAGAAAGTTTTTGGTAAGGCGCCAATGACACACCCTGAGAGTAGAGTTAGAACGAAGCATGGTCTGACCCTGTAATCAGATTAATCTCCAATGAAACCAGAAAAGGTATCATGGGCATGGTAACAAAAAAGCAATCCAGTCTAGAGTACATCTTATGTGGATTAGAGTAAAATGTGAATTGTCTGTGGTGAGGGTGTTTAATCCTCCAAGCGTCAAAAAGGCGGTGCACTCTAATTAATTTGTGAAAAGCAGTAGAAGTAGAACAGAGCCTTTTTCGACGGCATGGAGGAGAGCAATATTAATCTATCTTTAGAGGGCAACAAGACCAGGTTAAAGTTTCCTCCAACTGTCGGAGGAGACTTTATGGAGTCGAGACCAAACAAAACTTGTCTAAGGTTTGAGAAAGAAATTGGATTTGACCAGAGTTGGGAGCATATAAATTCAAATAATTTGGATGCAGAGACGCATTGGATGCCTTTGTGGTGATTTTGTTATAGATGGGCATCACATGCATCCCTGTACCTTTAAGGAGGGATGGGCTCCTCCAGGCACACCTGCCCTTAAGCTATTCATTGATATATGTGCTTCAACTATGGAGGCTCTGGAACATTTAGAGCTAGGTTCACAGTATACAGAGGACCCTTGACGCAGGACTATGGCTTGAGCATGTATTTGCACATGTGTGCAAACAAAACCCTCTGTTTGTAACACAAACTGTTAGATGGTCAAATTGGTTGTTTTGCAGGCTGGCTGGTAAGTGCTGCTGTTTGTGATGTGCATTGCCCTTCCATTTGCACCTTACTGCTAAGACTGGTTGTATGATGGAACTGTTGCCATTTTTTTGTGCAGGGAAGCCAGGTGATCCAGGCAGTCTTGGCCATTTGGGAGTTTTAGAGAACCTCTTCTTCTTAGATTTGGTTAGCATCCAGATGAGAGTGGATGAAGGCCTAGAAGCAGCAGGTGATTGCAACATGGTGTCGTCCGGTGGGAGGCCCAAAGTTTTGAAAAAGGCCTTCCGCTTCATGCAGTTCTCGGAGAAGAAATTGAGAATTGTCCTTGGTGACAGTAAGTTTAATTGGAAACCCCCAGCAATAAGTGATGCGGTGCTGATGGAAATGGGTAGTGACTGGCCTAATATTGCGCGTCTTAGCCAAGATAATAGGAGATAAGTTACTAAGATAGCTGAACATTATAATGACACTAATAATCTGAATGCTAAAAATATATTTAATGTGTCACACCACTTTAGGTAAAAACATGATTGTAATATGAACTTTATTTCTTTTTTTTGCATAGAAAGCGTTAATATATCTGCCAAAAGGGGAGCCATGTGTACTCTACTGTAGTGGAAAGTCTGGTAGATACACACCCTGGACTCCAGAGCACCTTCTGGTCTTAACCATAAATTGGACCTGGACTTATTTTTACAGATTACACTGACAGTTTGCAGTAGACCTGATATTCTGATCACTGGTGCAATGCTTTTCAGACTTCTGAAGCAACAAATAGTAGACACACATTTTTTTTACCCACAAAAAAAGTGCATTTATTATTTTTTGTTAAAAAATCAACTTACCGTATTTCCCGGCGTATAAGACGACTTTTCAACCCCTGAAAATCTTCTGAAAAGTCGGGGGTCGTCTTATACGCCGGTGCGAGCCGGTGTCAGGGCGGCACTTTTTCGAGTGGCGGCGTGGTGCCGCCCCCCCCCTTCCTCCAATGGACACAAAGTACAGGGGTGGACAGAGGGGCTGCCGTACCTTACCTGGCTCCGGTCCCACGACGATCCGGTCCAGGAAGCACGGCTGCTCCTTCTTTCAGTTCGGCCGCTCGATGGTCACGCGGCCGCTCGGCTCCGTCTCCTCACCGGTGATTGGGCGCCAGCACTGGAAAGGCACACAGGCGACCAATCACTGGCGAGGAGGCGGAGCCGAGCGGCCCGGCGAAAATCGAGTGGCCGAACTGGAAGAAGGAGCAGTCGCTCCTCTCCCCCACTGACACTAACGATGGGGCACTATTCCTCCTCCACACTGACACCAACGATGAGGCACTATTCCTCCCCCACTGACACCAACGATGAGGCACTGTTCCTCCCCCACTGACACCAACGATGAGGCACTGTTCTCCCCACTGATACCAACGATGGGGCACTATTCCTCCCACTGACACCAATGATGGGGCACTATTCTCCCCACTGATACCAACGATGGGGCACTATTCTCCCCACTGACACCAACGATGGGGCACTATTCCTCCCACTGATACCAATGATGGGGCACTATTCTCCCCACTGATACCAATGATGGGGCACTATTCTCCCCACTGACACCAACGATGGGGCACTATTCCTCCCACTGATACCAATGATGGGGCACTATTCTCCCCACTGATACCAATGATGGAGCACTATTCCTCCCACTGACACCTATGATGGGGCACTATTCCTCCCACTGATACCAATGATGGGGCACTATTCCTCCCACTGACACCAATGATGGGGCACTATTCCTCCCACTGATACCAATGATGGGACACTATTCCTCCCACTGACACCAATGATGGGGCACTATTCCTCCCACTGACACCAATGATGGGGCACTATTCCTCCCACTGACACCAATGATGGGGCACTATTCCTCCCACTGATACCAATGATGGGGCACTATTCCTCCCACTGACACCAATGATGGGGCACTATTCCTCCCACTGATACCAATGATGGGGCACGATTCTTCCCACTGACACCAATGATGGGGCACTATTCCTCCCACTGACTAATGATGGGGCACTATTCCTCCCACTGACTAATGATGGGGCACTATTCCTCACACACTGACACTAATGATGGGGCACCATCATTGGTGTCAGTGGGAGGAATAGTGTCTCATTGGTATCAGTGGGAGGAATAGTGCCCCATCATTGGTGTCAGTGGATGAAATAGTGCCCCATCATTGGTGTCAGTGGGAGGAGTAGTGCCTCATCATTGGTGTCAGTGGGAGGAATAGCACCCCATCATTGGAATACCATACTGAAATAGCATACCATATTGAAATCAAATCTGATGTTTTTTCATTTTTATTTGGTGTGCGTTGGAAGAGGGGTAGTCTTATACGGCGAGTATAGCTCAAACCCTATATTTTAACAGGAAAAGTAGGGGGTCGTCTTATACGCCCAGTCGTCTTATACGCCGGAAAATACGGTAAACGTTAAAATGCAGATTCACAATTTTGCAATGGTGAACGTGCAAAGTAAACATTTTGTAATAATGTGTGGTGAGTGGGCAGAGAATGCCACATTCACCATATTTATACGGGGGCATTAGGGCACTAAGTACCTTTTCCAAATAAGAAAAAAATGCTGGTGAATGTAGGTTAATGTTGCTTAACCGAGTGAATATGCAAGGGAATCTTTCTGTTTTTGTTTAAATACAGTGAATGTATCAACAGTAAATATGTAGTGAATGTTTGAGAAATGTACAGTGAATATCACATCCAGTGTTTAACAGATATAAACCTAGTGTAATTTAAAAATGTATTTTTTTTTTTCCCAAAAAAAAGAGGTGTTTATTGAAAACCAAACACACAGATTGATACAAGACAGAATAAAATTTCAAACGGGTTGAACATAGGGCATATGGCAAAACATATATCATACAGAAGAGCATGAAATCCAATGCAGAAATGAACAAATTGGATGAGTAAAACCACGACAAGGTTGTGCCTGCAATATTCCAGTGTGCTTGTCAAACGGTTAGAGCAAGGAGGCACCAGGCGTTCTACATTAATGTCTCAAAGTATGGTGCTATGGAGGAAAGGAGGGTGCGTACAGTATCTAAGCAGAAGTCCATACTACAGGTTTGAGATAGTGGAGGTGGCGGAGAGCGTATATGGGAGTAAATTGTCATGGAAATCGCTAATGGGAAAGGAGATAAGATGTTGACATCATGCCTAATGCTCTGCGGGATAATTATCTGGAGCTTGGACAAGCATAAGAGAGGAGAAAAAAAAAAGAGGAAGGAGAGAAGCGCAAAGGAAAGAAAGAGAAAGAAAAGGAAAGAAAGAGAAAGAAAAGGGGAAGAAAGAAAAAAAAAAAAGGGGGGGGGGAGGGAAACACGTAGGTAGAAGAGAGTGAGGGAAGGGGTGACTGCAAAAATTATTTGATCATCAATACGGGTCATATCAGGTGCGGTAGAAGTCTAAATTAACATTAGTGTCAAATAAATGTGGGATGTACACGGAGGAGGGGGAGCATGTTGACCACCATCGGGTCAAATACAACTGAGTTACAACAGTAGGGAATCTAAGTCAATTCAAACAGGTTGGTCCATCAGAGATCGATATGCGGGGGTAGTCAGAAAATGAGTCCAACAGGCCCAAGTGTGGGAAAATTTTGTAGGGGTATCAAGTGCAGTCGCAATCAGTTCTTCCATAACTGCCGTTTTTCCCACTCGGGTGAGCCAATCGCGTATAGAAGGGGGGCGTGTGGAACCCCACAGGACAGGGATGCAGAGTCTGGCTGCATTGATCATGTGCATAGCTAAGGATTTGAAATACTGCCCCCCGGAAAGGGAAGAGTGGTGGAGGAGGAATTGAGCCGGAGAGAAATCCACAGGCAAGGTTGTTACAGACACCACTAGCCTGTGCACTTCTTGCCAAAACGGTTGCAGAACAGAGCAAGACCACCAGATGTGAAGGAATGATCCATCTGAGGTCCCACATCTCCAACAACTGTCGGGGAAAGCGGGGTTGAACCGATGAATTTTCCAAGGGGTTCGGTACCATCTCGAGGCTATTTTGTAGCCATTTTCCTGAGTCGAAACGTTGAGGGAGCATTTATGAGAATGCTTAAATACCCGGTCCCAGTCTAAGTCCAATAGGTTAGTTTCAAGATCTCTATTCCACGCTCGACATGATGGGAGGGAGTCATAAGTCCGATTCTCCAGTAGGAGGGGATAGATCTCCGAGATCAGGTGCTTACGTGGTTCAGCTTTAGCGCAGATAGTTTCAAAAGGGGTAAGAGAACGGCCCCAGTCGAAAGGGGGTTTCAGTGAAAGCAGATAGTGTCTAATCTGAAAATATGCCCAAAAAGGGAAATTGCGGACACCTAGACTTTCAGTCAGTTCTCTGAGTGTTTTCACCTTGCCTTTGTGGAGAAAATGTTTCACCAAGATCTGTTCATGGGGCCAAAATTTCAGTAAGAAGTCCTTGTGCATTCCTGGAGGGAAATCAGGATTGAGACGAATAGAGGTTAACGGGTTGGGAGTTTCGGAGATGGATGCAAATTTACAGGCCACGCGAAAAGTTTTTAAGGTAGGCCCCACCAAAGGGTGAGTGATAAGGGAATGAGGCGTGTGCTGCTGCAGAAGCCAAGGAATCGATGCCAGGGGTAAGGGTGAGCATGCATCTTCTATATATATCCAGTCCTTGGAGGCAGTGTGAACGTGCCAATCAACTACCCGTGAAAGGTGACATGCCCAGTAGTAGCGGTGAAAGTCAGGGAAGCCAATTCCACCTCTAAGCTTAGGAAGGGAGAAAGCAATGCGCGGACGCTTATGATGCCATAGGAATGATGAGCAAAGTCTTTTGCACGACATAAAAAAGACAAGGGGTAAATGAATTGGCAATGTTTGGAAGAGATATAGAAGGCGAGGAAGTATATTCATTTTGATTATTGCTGCCCTTCCAAACCAAGAGAAGGAAGGACGATGCCATTTATCAAGGTCTTCCTGCAGAGAGCGCAGAGCGGGAAGGAAATTTTTCACATAGAGGTCGTCCAGATTACGGGTGAGCTGAATACCGAGATAGGTTAAGGATTCCTTTTCCCAATGGAATGGGAATTGGAGCTCACAGGAGGAGACAAGCTCAGCAGGCAGGGTAATGTTAAGGGCAGCAGACTTGGAGAAGTTAATTTTAAAATTTGATAAGAATCTGAAGAGGGCAAAATCCTTCAGTAGGTTGGGCAAGGTGATGTGAGGATCAGCAAGAAATAGGAGAATATCGTCTGCGTAGGCTGCGAGCTTGTAATCTTTGTCCGCCACCCTAATCCCCTTGATATCGGAATTCGAGCGAATTTTCCGTAGCAAAGGTTCAAGGGAGAGGACAAACAGGAGCGGGGAGAGGGGGCATCCTTGCCGTGTGCCATTCCTTAGATGAAAGGAATTTGATAAATGACCGTTCACCCCTACTCGATGTGTCGGATCGGAGTATAGGGCCATTATGAAGTTAAGCATCTTCTCGCCTAAACCCAGTGCTACTAGAGATGCCTTCAGGAAGTCCCACGCAATCCTATCGAAGGCCTTTTCTGCATCCAGGGAGAGAAAAAAACCAGGAGAGTTAGACTTATGGAGCCAATGGTTAAGGTTAAGGGCCTTAATGGTATTGTCCCTTGCTTCTCTCCCAGGGACAAAACCCACTTGGTCTAGGTCAATCAGGGAGGGGAGCAGGGGAAGAAGACGATTAGCGATGATCTTCGCGAATAACTTGATGTCCACATTCAGCAAGGAAATGGGTCTGTAATTAGAGACCTGGGTGGTATCTTTCCCACTTTTAGGGATAACTGTGATGTGAGCCTCCAAAAGGCGGTTTTGCGATCGGGAAGGATGAGAGAGAGTATTAAAAGCCAAAAGAAATGGGACACTCAGGATATCCAGGAAAGATTTATAATAAGCTACTGGAAAACCATCAGGGCCCGGACTCTTACCCGGTTTCATCTGTTTTGTCGCGGACTGAAGCTCAGTTAAGGTCAGGTCCCCTTCCATAGCCTGAACCAAATCTTCGGAGAGGGCCACAGGACCGTAAAGGCGAAGGAATTCGGAGATCAAGGAGGTTCTGGACCTGTCTGTATGTATAGGGGGACGTTCCGGAGAGAGATTATATAAATCTCTATAGAAGCGTTCAAAGTGAGAGGCAATATCAGGGTCAGATGTAGCCTCGGTGCCATCAGAGCCCCTGATTTTATGTACTGTCATGCTGGCTCGTTTCTCACGAAGCGCTCTAGCTAGAAATTTCCCGCTCTTATTTGCGAATTTGTAGTACAGTTTTTGTGAAAGAATGTATTTTTTCCTAACAACCTTACCCAATTCCGTAAGAAGTTGTGAGCGAGTATTCGTAAGGTCTGCAAGGGTTGACGCAGCCAGAGTCCGCTTATGCGCTCTCTCCAAGGAGTGAATCCTGTCTGTGAGGAGTCTCAGGCGCTCCTGCTTGGCTCTCTTACGTCTCGACGCAGTAGCCATGAGGATACCCCGTATAACACACTTATGAGCTTCCCACTGCGTGAGGGGAGAGGTGTCTGATGAGCTATTCAAAGAGAAATATTCAATCATCTTAGAGCGGATCTCTTGTTCAATAGCAGCGTCCGCTAGAAGGGAAGCATCCAGACGCCAATATGTTGAGCGTGAGTGAGCAGTGGGGAACCGTAGAGACATAGTGATGGGATGGTGATCTGAGAGAGTCATCGGTTCTATGGTAGCAGCATGGAGGAATGGAAGATCTGATTGCGACAGAAAAAAGTAGTCTATCCTAGAGTATTTGTTGTGTGGCGGAGAGAAAAAAGTGTAGTCCTTGACGGTAGGGTTGAGGATACGCCAGGAGTCGTGTAGTTGCAAGAGCTGTAGTTGTATGCGTATTTGCTTAAGAGCCTTGTAAGGCAAAAAAGAACATCCCGAAGAGGGATCTATCAGAGGGCTCAAAGGTACATTCAAATCACCTCCCAGTATCAGCATCCCTGATTGAAAAGCCGCTAAAGTGGAGGTGAGTGAACGCATAAAAGGGACCTGTTTAATATTGGGCGCATAGACGTTAGCAAGTGTGATTGGTCTGTAGGCAAAGACTCCCTTTATAAGCAGATATCTACCTTCGGGGTCCGCCAGGGAATCTGTTATTTGGAACGGAAGGTGCCTGGCGAACAATATGGCCACCCCCTTTGATTTAGCTAAAGGGTTAGTGGCATGGAGGACCGTAGGAAAGTGGAAATTATATAACTTGAGAATGGAGTCTTGCCGAAAGTGCGTCTCTTGCAGATAGACCACATCTGCTTTCTGTTTGTGTAAATAGGAGAGAAGCATGGAACGTTTTTCCGGAGTGTTCAAACCCTTTACATTTAGTGAGAGGATTTTCAAAGACAAATGACCCGCCATTGAGGTGGAAGAGAGCATGATTGCTATCTAGTGTCGTCTAAGTCAGATGTAACGGTGTACTATGGATCAGGAGGGGGGGGGAAGGAGGAGGGGAGAAGGGGAAAAAAAAAGGGAAAGGGGGGGGGGGAAAGTAGAAGGAAAAAGAAAAGAAAACAGGAGTATGAGAACAGAAAAAGAGGAAAATAGGCAAAAGACGGCTTGGGGAACAGACCCGCTGTTCCACGTGAGAAGAGAGAAAGAAAAAAAAAAAAAATAAAAAAAAAAAAAGAAAGGAAGTTCAGGAAGAAAAAGAGAGAAACGCGGGAAAAAAAAGGGAGAGACCAGAAAAGAGATAATAATAGTAGCCGAATAGAGGAATCAGTATAAGCTCACTGAGCTCACTGTGTGGGGGTCAAAGTCAACGTAGAACTAGGAAGTGAACCATTGCCGGCCGGCAGCCCTCTGTGAGCAATGATGTAGAGGGAAAAAGGAAGGATGCGGGGTACGAAGGGTGCAAATAGTGTCTGGAGTCCTATAGATTAAATAACCAGAAAATGACCACCTGTCCTCTGCGGGGAAAGAAATGTAACGTAACGCTCAAACGGTGAGAACTGGGAGAATGGGCATAGGCACAATATGAGTGGGGGGCCGCGAGACGAGGAGCAACATTACACTATGTGTATAAAAAGTGCACGGACGCTTATAAACCAGGATAGCCTATACTAGTGTGAGATCAAGACTGGTTAGGGACTCAGCATTATGAGTAGAGTAGTGAGGGGCCCTCACAAATATTACAGGCAAACCGTATCATAAGGCGTAAGGAAAACTAGACATCAATAGCAAAACAGGTGAAATCGTGTCATAACAGGCTTAACACACATAAACCCCTAAGCAACCACCGGTGAGGGACCAAGCTTCTTAGGATCAAAACCAGGCATGCAAGCTTAAAATCTGAAATGCGCTAGCTGATATGCATGTAAATATATACACATATACATACACATACACCTACAAATACAAATATAAAAAAAAAAAAAAAAAAAAACCAAAAACCAAAAAAAACCCCCCCCACACACCCATAGAACAAAATGACCTCTGAATCCTCCGAGTAGCAGGGGGGACGAGCATCGCCTCTCCCAATTCAGCCTAGTAAAGGGGACGAGGAGGCGAAAGGGGGATGTGTACGAGGGCGATCGAGGGCGTGATAGTCCTCAGGTGAACCTCGTCAGTCAAAGCAATAGGTAAGGACAACCCGGAGAGAAAAAAGGAGAACTCAAATCCGGATGAACTATCTAGTAGCAGAGGGAGGCGATGCTCATCCACACAGCTAAACTCCATGTACAGTAATTGCCGCTACCAACCCCTATAACTCCACTGCCCATCCCAGCATGCAGTAACCATATCCCCTCAACCCGCCCCCCGAGAGAGAAATTAGGCCACTGACACAATCCCACAAAGAGAATACATTACAAATTAGGCAGAGGCTTCATCCGAAGGACCAAGATGTGCCGGGCAGTCCAAGGTGTAGGGGGAGCGAACAGCGTAATACTGAGCAGTCTCTTGCAGGCCGCGGGACATCTTCAGGGACGTAAGAGTGACGCTCATTTAATATCAGAAGGACGGAGCAGAAGGATGGAAGTCTTCCAGAATGCAGACGGATGGTCAGAGGGCCCAGGAGGCTGTGAAGAGGCGCAGGTCAAGAAACAGCGGGGGGCGGAGAGACTGCCATGGGAAGCTGAGTGTGTCTGAGCGATGACCTGGATGGATCCAAAAAAAAAAAACTGTTCCCCAATGTGGGGGGTGGAACAGGTTTGCATGCGGTCAATGTCCGTTCCCATATCATGTAGGGAGAAGTGAGGAAGCCCTTTAAGTGTATACAGGGCCATAACTGTATGTAAGGTCTGTAGAGCAGAGGATGCCATCCTGGTGGATAAGAGGTATGTGTCGCAAAGTGTAAGTTCAACAGGCATTGATCAGTGCACAAAGAGGTAACTGGAACTTTCGTGGCAAAACTGTAAGAAAGCGTTCGTGGAAGTGGCAAAATATAGGAACCTGGCAAAAACATGCGCCGGAAAGGTATTGCAGAGTGGGGATACCAGACTATTAGAGTTCGCGCCGCGGCTTCCTATGTGCAGGAGAGGCCATCGGGCTGAGGATGGCTGTTGCGCCCCCTGTGGGGAGTCTCGGAGGAGTCGTCGGAGGCATCCGACCTCTACGGTTAGATTGAGCATGCCAATCCATAGCACTGTCCACCGATCCCGGGCCCTGAACTGGTGGCAATCTTATGGAGCTGTACCAGTCAGGTAGGTCAATCAGAGGTATGTCCAGGGAGGAACAAAACAATGGCAATTCTTCAGGGGATCTCAGATTGCATGATTGGCCGTTAGCTTGTACAGAGAGGCAGAACGGGAACCTCCATCTATAAGTGATGTTACGTGATCGGAGCATGTCCAGAAGGGGACGTAATGCACGGCGTTGTTGTAGGGTAATGCTGGATAAATCTTGAAACAGTTGTAATTCTGCACCTTCATATGAAAGATGCCTTCTGTCTCTAGCACATCTGAGGATATCCTCTTTGAGCGGGAAACTTACAAGGCAACAAATGACATCCCTGGGTGGATCTGCGTCTCCCCTCCTAGGGCGAGTCGCTCTGTGTACACGTTCGATGTCAATTGGGGTTGCTGGCGGGCGACCAAGGAGGTCATTAAATATGGCCATTACCGCTTCGGGGATATCGTTAGTTTCCACTGATTCTGGGAGACCACGAATTCTAATGTTATGTCTGCGGCCACGGTTGTCTAGATCCTCAACATGTCTGCAAAGTTCTCTGATAGTAGAAGTGTGCCTCACTGAATTTTGTCGTATGTCTAAAATGGCAGATTTGTTTTGCCTGGAGGTGGATTCCACCTGCTCCATGCGTGAGCCCATGGCCCTTATATCCTCCCTTAAATCTCCAAGGGCATTAGTGAGCGTGGCAGACAGGGTGGCCTTGATGTCTGCTGCCACTGCATGAAGATCCCTTAAGGACAGGGACTGGGATGCAGGATGGATGTCATGGTGAGGCACTGTGTCCGGAGCAGCCGACAAGGCAGAGCAGGAGGGAGCTGCTATATCAGTGGCAGCAGAGGGAGGGGGCGAGGGGGATGCAGAGGGAGAAGGAGATGGCTGCGGCCCTTCCCTCCGCTGCTGGGAGCGGAAGAGCTCCTGTATATGCCGCCCCTGCGCTCCCTGGCTGCGTGGGGATCGTGATCGGGCACCGGCTGATGTCCGGTCCGACTTCCCCATAGTGAGACAGCACTCACTCACCCCGCTCCTCCGTAAGGCGGTGTAGAGGGATCCGGCCGGCGGGAGCTCTCTCTCTAAGCGGCCATCATCCAGCCGCGGCAGACCACGCCCCCTTAAAAATGTATTTTAACATTTTTTTTTAAGAGAAATCTTTTTTTTTTCCAATACATTTTGCTGCAGTTTTATACAAAGCACTCTGACTAAATACAAGTGGCTGGGAGGTGCTGCTTTTTTTTTTCTTTCTTTCCTTTTTTTTTTAACATTACAGCTTGCAACAGAATAAAGCACAAACAGCTGCTATAAATACGAGAAAAAACAAATGTTGGAAAATGTGTCATATGTTGATGCTAGAAATGAACCTCAATTGGGTCGAGCATGGGTTTGAGGTGAACCCAGTTGATTTGTGATGTGTGGAAATGTCAAACTAGTGTGGCCTTTCATCACCATAGCAATCAGCTATCAATAATGCACTTCCCAGCCTTTGAGCAAAGTTCAGGTGGCTTAGAATGGCCAATAATGTAGGCTTTGTTATGTGCCAACACCCTCACTATAAAAGTCTGAGTTCCCAGCAGCCATATTTTCAATATGCCTAAATGTGATAGGGATGCAACTGTCATGGAATGCAGCTGACAAAGTGCATAGGGACATATTAGTGTAAGTCTTGTAGGCTCTGGTCTCCTAAAGTAATTAAATGCCCCTTAGGTAGCAAAATTCTGTGGGGTTGAGGAGGTAGGGAAGGATTACTGTATGTCCTGTAGATTTTTACAGCCTCTCAGCATCCAATACAGTCATATTGGGTTACATTATTTTTTTTTTACAGGGCATATTTCTTATTTTTTTTCTGCCTGCATTTTTTTTCACAGCCTGTCCTTGACCAAATGCATGTCACTGATAACCAGCTGTTCTCAGATCATATTTCCTAATTAACAGCACTAGTGAATAAACATAAAAAACAACAAAAATCAAATACTTATATTATAGTGAATTTACATCAGTGAATTCCAAACAATGAAGATAAATAATAAAGAATTAAAGTGTCTGATAATTGTGCGGTAATGCAACGCTGCACCCAAATTAAATTTACATCCTTTTTTTCCCAAGAATTTAGCTTTTTTTAGGTGGTATTTGATGGCCTGTGTGTTTTTTATTTTTTGCGCTATAAAAAAAAAGACCGACAATTTTGAGAAAAAAACAATATTTTTGACTTTTTGCTATTAAACATGTCCAGTATAAAAAGATCAAATTTCATCATAAATTTAGGTCAAAATGTATTCTGCTACATGTCTTTGCTAAAAAAAATCCCAATACTTGTAAATTAATTGGTTTACGTGAAAGTAATAGCATTTACAAATTGCAGTATATATACTAGGATTTGTTTTTTTTTTATTTTTACTAGTAATGGCGGCGATCAGTGGGATTGCGGCGAACATTCTGACACTGGAGGGAACTGACTTGGTGTCACTGACATCCCCAGTGACACCAATACAGTGATCAGTGCTAAAAAAGCATTGACACTGTACTAATGGCACTGGACAGGAAGGGGTTAACATGAGGGGTGATCAAAGGGGCGGTGTCTGTGTGCTTCACTGTATGCTGTGCACTGCCATCGAAAGCAGTGTGCCTGAGCTGACAGGGAGGAGAACTATTAGTAAACAAAACAGTTCTCCTTCCTGTTGGAGATCCTGGGTAGTCACCTGGCACGCACCCCCTATCTGGAAATGGAAAATCACATATATACATGATTTTGCGCACCCAGACCACCCTGTAGCAGTATTTCTGCTATAGGGCAGTTGGAAAGCGGTTAAAGTCTCTTCTCCAAAAGTGTATACAGTGCAGAGTGCAATCTATGTTGCGATAATGCACCATGATGTGAAAAAACTCTGCCACTTCTACATATAGATGTCAGAGCCTCTTACCAGACCAGGTGGACCATAAAATTATAAATGGTCATAAAGCACTCAGCTCAAAGATATGCAGTCACAATCCCATCATAGCAGGCCAGTGGCTGTAAAGGATGAAACTCCAAAATGGACAAACCATTAGAATGTGAAAGTAATGGCACTATGCGCCCAAATAGGATTCCACAACAGTGGATCAATGGCCATAATATAAAAAAAAAAAAAAACCCAGCATACATAGTGAAGTATGCCAAAAAAATCCTTTATTCCTTAAATTCCTGTTCTGCTATGATGGGATTAAATGCCAAAAGAGATTCTGATACAAGATATGATATGGCCGAATCCCCCTGAAGACGTCTGTATGACGAAACATGTAGGGCATGGCTTGTATTTGTGATGCTATGTTGGTCAGCGTGTTGCCTGCCAAGTTGAGCGTCTTTCCATACTGGAGCCATCAGCTTGCCATATCGCCATTTATGTAAGCACAGTGCTTTTTATCTTGTATCAGAATCTTTTTTGGTATTTGAATTGTTTTTTTATTATTTTTATGTTTATATACTAGCACTGTTATTTTGTTTCTTTGGTGTCACAGTGATTAACAACTGCTTTATTTTTTCTTTTTTATCTTAGCAGATATATTTTTTATTTTATCATATTTCCTAATTGTTGGTAGCTGCAATTTTGTAATAGCCTTTAAAAAAGTGTTATCTTTTCCTTTGGGAAGGCATGTGATATGATGGTATACAGACATCTACTTTAATAAATTGCACTTGATTTCTTTAAATTGCAGTACTGGGATGAATTTACTCATATTACCTACCTGTGTGCACAGATCCATGCACCCAAACATCCTTTTAGAGACCAGTATCTGTCTGCCACAACTGGTTGATGGGATCGTTTATAGCCTGTCAACTTGTGCTTTAATTATTGACCACTGACGATCTTTGGAGGGCCTTATCCAATAGACTGTATTACTATATATAGTTTTAATTGCATTCAGTTTTTCATGAACATTGCTGTTAGGATTATGCATACTAATGTTATAAGACTAATGACTCTTTTTGGAGAGGGGTCATCATTGTATAATACGGTGACTGTATTTGCTCTATATAAACAGAGAATGGATCTGGAGTTTGGATTTCATATGTAGATATGAAATGACAGAAATCCTTTATGGTTTTGGAGTTTTGAATTTTTGTTTTTTGTTTTAACTTGTTGCTTGTTTCCTTTAGATAATAGTCTCAGGTGTGGCTGTAATATTTTAAATGCTTCTTTTATATTGTGAATTTACAAAAAAGAACGCAAGTGCTCTATAAATAAAGAAAATATAGATGCTGCGCTCTATCAAGACCTATTACCTGTATATAGTATAAAAACTGTATTTGCATTAAATCTCTAATAGCTGCATGATCTCTTATGCGTAACCATACATGACTGTAATGCCAATCAATACCTAAACATGTGTTGATAATAATGAATAAATGAAAAAATATATATCAAAATCGGTGATAAAAAAAATAAATAAATAAATAAAAGTCTGTGCAAAATTATTCAAATTTGTGTCCTTCGATGATTAAATAAATAATCCAATTAATAAATAAATATCAAAAATAAAAATTGAAAAATATGGAAAATAAATAAAAGGTAAAAATTCAATGAATTTTGTGCAAAAACGCAAAACAAACTTGGTGCAGAGTTCAGCAGGGATGAAATATCTGTGTGTTCTCCTTCCAATCAGCCTGAGGTGATGCAGGTGAAGGTTGCAGACAGAGGGCTACTATGTAAGCCTGAATGGTCATATGGATCTCTCCCTCCTCAGATCTGTCCTTGATCCAGCCCTTTAAGCATTCCAGTGCTCGCCGTGTAAGGATGCATGGTGATGTCATTGCCCCTCCCCAACACTTATCTCCACAGGGATTCGTGGCTTCGTCCAGGGGATGTAGTACATACTACTTGATAGTCAGTTCTCCAATTTTCAGCATCTTGATAGTCAGTTCTCCAATTTTCAGCATCTTAGCTACCTTTTCTATTACAAAATCTGCATCAGGCAGTTAATACTGACTATCCATCAAATAACTTTTTTTTTTTTGCATCATTTGAAAGAACAAAAAAGTGCAAGTACAGCCACCTAAACCTTCTTACATTCCATCACTCACATTTACCAAATTCCCCTATCTCCGAACACAAATTAAAATGTAGGTATGAACTGGTTAGGTCTATTCACTCCCTGGTCATCATCTACTGCAATTCCCTCCTCTTTGGTTTACCTTTAAATCTACTATTCCCTCTTAAATCCATAATAAATACTGCTGCCAGACTCATCTACTTTACCAATGTAAATTTAGAATACTAACAACAACTTACAAGGCCATCCACAACTTGGCACCCAGCTACATCCCTACAGTAATTTAGGTTAAATTGGAAGCTATACACCCTTGAAGAGGAGGAGGAGAAAAAGGTGCATTAGCAAGAAAGTGGCTGGTTTGATTCTGGGAAGGATTGATTCATTTTCAGCATATTGTCTACTCTTTAATTCCTGTCCCTCTAATGTGATATTCCAATGTAAGGGTATACATGGGTCAACAGGTAATGAATTCTGACAGGACTCAATTAGCCTGTTAGCTAAAAGGGCAGGGTAGAGGTATGTTATACACGTCCATGTTTACATTTATCTACAGGGTAGAGTGAGGGGATGAGCCTGACTATTAACAGAAACTCACCTCCACATTTAAAGCAGATATTAACCAATATGCAGGGTTTGCTTTATATAAGGCAGATATTTTGGCAAACGTTGATATGACACACTTAGAGAATAATAAATGGCATTGACTAAATGTCATCTTAAAGCTGAAAAACATGGACTTTATAGGCATATACACTTCAGAAACCTCTGTTTTAAAAATGTCATCTTTATTACAATAATTTTTCCATAGCACTGCTATTGGTCTCTGTGCCTCCCCGCTGTACTCAATTTTTAAATGCACATTGCACATTATTGCACATTATTGCACATTGTTAGTGATCATCTTTTTAACATTTAGAGATAATTGTTATTTATTATCTACTGTATGTACATATGATAAAAATGTATTTTCATTTTTTTACACACAGGTGAAACTCGAAAAATTAAAATATTGTGCAAAAGTTCATTTATTTCAGTAATGCAACATAAAAGGTGAAACTAATATATGAGATAGACTCATTACATGCAGAGCAAGATAGTTCAAGCCATGATGTGTCATAATTGTGATGATTATGGCTTACAGCTCATGAAAACCCCAAATCCACAATCTCAGAAAATTAGAATATTACATGCAATCAATAAAACAAGGATTGTACATAGAACAATATCGGACCTCTGAAAAGTGTAAGCATGCATATGTACTCAGTACTTGGTTTGGGTCCCTTTTGCAGCAATCACTGCCTCAGTGCGGCGTGGCATGAAAGCTATTATCCTGTGGCACAGCTGAGGTGTTATGGAAGACCAGGATGCTTCAATAGCGGCCTTCAGTTCTTCTGCATTGTTCGGTCTCATGTCTCTCATCTTTCTCTTGGCAATGCCCCATAAATTCTCTATGGGGTTCAGGTCAGGCGAGTTTGCTGGCCAATCAAGCACAGTAATCCCATGGTCATTGAACCAGGTTTTGGTGCTTTTGGCAGTGTGGGCAGGTGCCAAGTCCTGCTGGAAAATGAAGTCAGCATCCCCATAAAGCTAGTCTGCGGAAGGAAGCATGAAGTGCTCCAAAATCTCCTGGTAGATGGCTGAGTTGACCCTGGACTTAATGAAGCACAGTGGACCAACACCAGCAGATGACATGGCTCCCCAAATCAACACAGACTGTGGAAACTTCACACTGGACTTCAAGCATCTTGCAGTTTGTGTCTCTCCATTCTTCCTCCATACTCTGGGTCCTTGGTTTCCAAATGAGATGCAAAAGTTGCTCTCATCAGAAAAGAGGATTTTGGACCACTGAGCAACAGACCAGGTCTGTTTTTCTTTAGCCCAGGTAAGACGCTTCTGACGTTGTTTGTTGTTCAGGAGCAGCTTGACAAGAGGAATACAACATTTGAAGCCCATG
This sequence comes from Staurois parvus, assembly GCF_062004578.1. Taxonomy (NCBI): domain Eukaryota; kingdom Metazoa; phylum Chordata; class Amphibia; order Anura; family Ranidae; genus Staurois; species Staurois parvus. Next base: position 9,186,060 of record NW_028318039.1, on the reverse strand, counting down.
TCCAGGATCCATCTGTGTGTGGTGGCTCTTGATGCACTGACTCCACTCCTTGTTAGTCCCCAACACTTTTGAATGGTCTTTTCCTGACAATCCTCTCCAGCCGTGGTCATCCCTGCTGCTTGTGCACTTTTTTCTTCCACACTTTTCCCTTCCACATAACTTTATATTAATGTGCTTTGATACAGCACGTTGGGAACATCCAACTTTTTTTGCAATTACCTTTTGAGGCTTTCCCTCCTTATGGAGGGTGTCAATGATGGTTTTCTGCACAACTGTCAGGTCAGCAGTCTTTCCCATGATTGTGATTCCTACTGAACCAGACTGAGAGACCATTTAAAGGCTCAGGAACCCTTTGCAGGTGTTATGGCTTAATTAGCTGATTAGAGTGGGACACTTTGAGCCGAGAATATTGCACCTTTTCACAATATTCTAATTTTCTGAGATTGTGGATTTGGGGTTTTCATGAACTGTAAGCCCTAATCATCACAATTATGACAAATCACAGCTTGAACTATCTTGCTTTGCATGTAATGAGCCTATCTCATATATTAGTTTCACATTTTAAGTTGCATTACTGAAATAAATGAACTTTTGCATGATATTCTAATTTTTTGAGTTTCACCTGTAGATGCACCAATTGAGCTCCTGAGGAAGTGACTTTTTGTCATGAAACACGTAGAGCAAGTCACAATTGAAAATGAAAAAAAAACTGCCATTGGATGAAAACAAGCACTACAGATTTTTCCGGCCCTTGGTTACCAAGTTGGTTAAGTGATTGTAGGGGTAATCTATTCTAATTTTTCAGGGTGCTAAGTTTCATTCTATTGCATGACTTTTGTGATACAAGCCTTGTGGATTGTTGTTCCTCTTTTTAATTGAAAAAATGTTGTAATAAAGATTACATTTTTAAAACAGAGGTTTCTGAAGTTTATGTGCCTATAAAGTCCATGTTTTTTAGCTTTGACATTACATATTGATTATAGAACGCTGCACAAACTGTTAATATAGTTTCCATAGTACCATCCTATGGTTACATTTCCTTTTCTTATTATTGATTGAATGTCCCTGACTATCTACTTCTTTGTAGTGGGCAGACACAGCGATAGCCTAATTCTGGCATGTCATTCCTGATGAATCCCATCTGCAAAAAGCTGGATTAGAGTATAGGATAATCATGAGTTGCCTTTTTCAATTCCATTCTATTGATGCATGCATGTTAGCCATTTACTGTATATGCCTATACATTGTAAGTGATCTATCTATATAGTATATGTACTGTATACACGAGATACTATACATGGACACAAACAGATGAATTTTAATACAAGAAATTATTTTGTTATAGAGGTTCTCATATACTGGTCTGTGGAAGCAGACTATAGTCTAAGAATTGTATAACCAAGTGTCACCAATCTACATATCAATCATGAATGCATCTTGTATGAATTTATAAATAGTGAGAGCAGCAGAATGTAATAACAGATGTAGTAGAAGGCATATACTGTATGTGTATGGATAGATATACTGGTAATTCAGCAGTGCTGTTTTGTATTAATTTTTTAAATATATCTCTTGTATATCTTTTATAGATGTTATTTTAACATACAGTGTGTATAGAGCAAAGTGAGCAAACAGAAGAAAAATCTAAATAAAATCAATAGCTGTGTAGGAAGGTTAAACTGAGTGAGGAATAGCCAAACTCTGCTACTAAGGTGAGATTATGGAAGACAGTTTCATGTCACAGGTCATACACCATGGCAAGAATGAGCACAGCAACAACACGCAACGTAGTTATACTGCATCAGCAAGGTCTCTCCCAGGCAAAGATTTCAAAGCAGACTGGGATTTCAAGATGTGCTGTTCAAGACCTTTTGAAGAAGCACAAAGAAATGGGCAACATTGAGGACTGAAAAAAAAAATTAGCAAAATTGGACATTGGCTTAACCTTCTTCATCTCTACTTATATAGGTATTAGTTTGAATGACACTTTACCAAGAATTGGACAGTTCACTCTAAAATCCTGTATTATAAATTTTTAAAAAAACACATAATATACAAACAATAAATGATGGAATGTTAAAAATGTCACCCATCATATTCCTATACAATATAATTATCTTTAAGGATAAGTTCACCTTTGGGAACATGTTACATCTTTCACCCGTTTATGGGTGGAACAAGTAACATGTTCCCATAGCTGCAGCTGTGCCCATCGCCCCCTCTGACAGATAATATAGGGAGAAATCTGTCAAATTTGAAAACAGTACGGCTGTGCAGGGCTCTGCAACTTCTGTGAATGAATGAACTGCAAGTCCCGACAGCCCTTAGCGTTCATTGAAGCTTCCTGTCAGAATACCTGCTTGGCCGCACATCCTGTACTGCAAGCAGATATTCTGACAGGTCTGTAGGAATCCTGCATGTCATCAACAATCTACAGATCACCAGTGCAATGCTTTCCAGACTCCTATAGACAAAAATAATAAATGCACATTTTTTTACCTGCAAACAAATGTGCATTTATTATTTTTGTCTAAAAGGTGAACGTATCCTTTAAGGGAATTCAGTGGGTCAGATAAAAACACCACTGGTGATTGTCTTTATGAAAAAGTAACACTATGGCCCTGATTCACTATTGGGCGTGGGCGCATATTTATGGGCTTAAGCCCAATTTTCATGGGCGTCCGTCCATTTTTGACCCTGCAACCTAATTCACTATTGAGCAGAGCCCATAAGCAGACGCCCAATCTAATTCACAAAAAGACACACGCCCGGAATCAGACTCACAAAAGCAGACTTGCTAAGAAGCACGTCTAACACCATGAAAAATCACTGTAGAGACATGTTCACTTAGAAATTTGCTTTGCCAAATATCAGGACTTCACTTTAAACAATATCTGCTATTTCCAAGAAAATTAAGAATGTGTTAAAAATCGTTTTTCTCAAGGAAATCGACACAGTAAAAATCTAGATGCCCGTGCAGTGTCTTTGGCAGATAGAACTGAGCATGTGCAGAACACATTTTAGTCCTCTGCCATGGGCGTTTGCTTTTTAGCCACTGACTAATAGTGAATCTGATTGTGGATTCCTCTGACAGCCGGCACTCGGTCGCGACTACTGTGTTTAATAAACAGCATTAAGCATATCTTCATGTAATCTAATTAGATTTCCTTCGTTTTAGTGATTATATTTTTGTTTCTTATCCTTTATAATTATTTCTGTTATGATTTTACTTATTTTGAAGGTCTAGATAAAATTTATTTTGAAAGCTGAATGTAAAAATAAAGGTCAGCAATAAAAAAAAATAAAATAAAAATAACAGCGTGGGTCCCCCCTCTCATCCATACCAAGCCCTTCGGGTCTGGTATGGATATCAAGGGGGAACTCCATGCTGAAATTTAAAAAAAAAACAGCGTGGGTCCCCCTCAATATCCATACCAGACCTTTATCCGAGCATGCAGCCCGGCAGGTCAGGAAAGGGGGGGGGGACGAGCGAGCGCCCCCCCCCTCCTGAACCATACCAGGCCACATGCCCTCAACATGGGGGGGGTGCTTTGGGGCAGGGGGGCTCCCCCCCCCCAAAGCACCCCCCAAAGTATTGCAGGGATTTAGAAACAGTTCTTTAAATAACTGGCGTGGGGTCCCCCCTCCCATCCATACTAAGCCCTTCGGGTCTCGTATGGATGTTAAGGGGTACCTCCACGCTGAAATTAAATAAAAAACAGAATGGGGTACCCCCCAAAATCCATAACACATACTTATCCGAGCATGCAGCCCGGCAGGTCAGGAAAGGGGGGGGGGACGAGCGAGCGCCTCCCCCCCTCCTGAACCATACCAGGCCACATGCCCATACCAAATTATTCAAACATTTGTAAACAGACCAATTAACTGAAATGGTTTGGCATTTGTACCCCAAATATGACGTTCCCTGAGGCGTTGGTAAACCGAGGTACGCCTGTATTAGTATTGCAATCCTTTGTATTGGGATACATAGAACCAACATACATCTGAATTGGCAACATAGCACAACATTTGTGTCACATTGGAGATATCTGGCTAGTTAAACTGACCATGCCCAGGGACCTAGGATTGATTCACAGCACAGAAATACAGGCTGGGTTAGCAATGTAGCTCCGTGGGTTAGTGGTTAGCACTGCTGCCTCACAACTCTAGGGTTGTCGGTTCGAATCCCAACCCCGGCGAGGTAGTAGCATGATCTCCGTGTGTGGCTGTCTTCACATACATGTTCTGGCAACATCTTTGCATTCTGTCTAAATGATCCCTAAAATGTGAATTAGAATGAGGCCTTGTCTGTTGAAACACCTTCAAAGCTGCACCTTATGTGAATGTCATACAATGGTATAAGATAAGGGCCTGAATCACTAATAGATTTGATAATGATGGTTTACACTCCACCCACTTTTGTGAAGGATTTGGCAAGCAAAGAGCTGACAGAGAGAGAGAAGAGTGAGACGAAGAAGAGTGAGCAAGAGATACATATGAAGAGTGATAAAGAGAGACATTCAGAAGAGTGAGCGAGAGAGAAGAGCGAGCCAGTGAGACGAAGAAGAGTGAGCGAGAGAGAAGAGCGAGCCAGTGAGAAGAAGAAGAGTGAGCGAGAGATACATACTGAGGAGTGATAAAGAGAGACATTCAGAAGAGTGAGCGAGAGAGAAAAGACTCGGTTGGTGAATCCACACATCAAACTTGTCACAAATCCTGGCGTGCATTTTTCCCCCAAATGCATAGCAGACCCTTATCCCAGCAGGCAGGTACCGCACGCCTTCAAAGATTTATTTCCTTTGTTGATTTTCCTGCTTCGCTCACACTATATGCAATTGAAAATTACTCTTTAAGTTGCCAATTTTACTGTGTTTTCTAGAGAATTACTAACTAGTTGTGTTTTCAATTGTGTGTAGCATTGCGATTTCTATTTGAGTCTAGATGTTAAATTGCTAATAAATGGCCACAATTCTCAAATACCTTTGAACTCTCGCTGCAACAAATGGTGTATGTTAATACACTCACATTCATTATATCCAATATCAGGTACGATGTCAATGCACAAATCGCACCTGAAATTGCACACCCTGGATGTGACTTGTCATGTGATTGGCATGGCCAGCAGCTTGCTCTTTGCATGGCAAATTGCACCCAATGTTACTGGGGGCCAACACCACTGTCACATCTAATCCGATGCGGCAATTGTCCAACTTACAGTGAAGTTGCACGAGTTCACAATCCAATTGGATGTGAACAGAGCCTACAGTGGCCAATAGGGTGCGACTTGGTCTACGATTTGCAAGTCGCCTGTCATGCCAATTGCATGGCAATCGCAAACAATGTTACTGGGGGCTACCCGGTCACATTAAAGCAGATTTCTAAGTGGTGTTATTGACACCACAGTCACATCATGTGACTTGCATAGAAGTTGCATGATTTCAAAGTCGGGGTACATGGTGATTTCAAGTGCAATTTGCAAGACATTCGACATCGATCTCTCAGCAAATTGCATGAAAAGTAGTGTATTCATTACTCTATTATTACTTGCGGCTCCTACCAAGTTTGAACCACAACAATATGAACGCTCCAATAGCGTGCTCATTGAGTGGGACTTGGCATGTGATTTGCACAACATGCAAGCTGTAAATCATCTGCAAAGTCGCACCCTATTGTCTGCTATTAGAGTGACCACATGGGTGCGTTTCAAACACTGATTTCTATAGTAGTACATGTACTACTTTAGTGGCAATTTGCATAGAGATCTGTGTCAGATGTCTTGAAAATTGCATTGAAATGGTCAACTTTACTGTAAGTTGCATGATTTGTAAATCAGCTTTGCCCAGAGTGTAATGTTTGGTGATGTTTTATTTCTGGAGTGTTTTACCAATTGATGGGAAATTCACCATACTAGTCAAATCGATTTGTCATTTTCAGTATTGCATACAAGATGTGGTCATGTGACTGTCTTAACTCATGCGAGAATCTGGAGGGAATTGTGACCATAGTAGCAATAAAGGTTCCAATTGGGGTTCCCTTTCACATCCCTGCTCAATGTTCTGTTGTATGCTGCACACGTACATTTCACTGTATATATCTTTCTGATTTGTGGGGCCTGTATACCAAGGGTTAATGCAGGTAGGAAGCGGATTCATCAGGTGAAAACACTTTCACTGACCAAACTAAGGTCAGTGGTGGGTGTGGCTTCATTGGGTGTGGGGCCTTGTTTGGCACGCTCCAAATACAACCTAGTTTATATAAAGATGTGCAGTAGGGAGTGATTTGGCCTGTTACTAGGCCGGGTGGTTTGTGACTAAGTCCTTGCTTGTAGTGGTTTGGGGGAGGAAGAGATTTTGTGCTGAATTGCCCCAGACACCACTCAGGCTGTGTTTGGAAGTGGGCTGGAAATGTTTGCATATTTTTGGCCTTGTAAAGTGTGTTTGTGTGTTATTGCACAATGATTGTGTTTTTTTCTCTTTGCATTGAAAGCCTCACACATGTCAATCGTTTTGTTTAAAATCTGCTCTTGTTTTAATTTTGCTTGCTTATTTAGACTCAAATGCTTTTTTCTTACAAACCTGCTGACAAATGTATGTGTAGGGTGTTTGTAGAGGTGGGAGGGGTTTTTTTCACATATGTCTTGTTTTCTTGATATTTTGATGTGTAGACTTTTTTTGTGAATGGATCTTTATACTAAATGATTGTGTAAGTAAACCTTATGTGCACGAAAATGTTACTTGATTCATCTTCCCCTTTGTTTCCTGCTATAACCTGAGCACACACAGTTCATTAGAAGTATCTTTAGATTGTAAGCTCTTATGAGCAGGAGTGTTTTATTTTTGCCACATCAATCCTATTTTTGTGACTCACCAAGATATTGACTGTACCTACTTGTTCCTGCTGACCAAATAAATGAAGATATATTTGATCAATAAATGTTTCACCGATGTTTTTGTGTTTATTTTATGTTCAATATATGAACAACCTTAATAGTTACTTTGTATACTTATATAATCTGCTCAAATGTAGCTTGTAAGAGCGTGAATATGCAAGTGGGTGCAAACTGGCTTTTTCAAAGCCAAACAAAAAAATAAAAAACCTGCTTGCACCACAATATTGTTATGTACTAATGAATATGTCACATTCACTGTGCAGCCAGCTACAGGTTTTCTACAATTTGATTTACAGTAATAAAATAGTCCCCACTGTATGTTGATTTTTGGCCTTTGGCAACAAATATATATTAGCCAAGGTTTAAAAAGAAAAAAATCACTAAAACACACATTCGCGAAAGCTATCATAGTCGTGCATAGAAATGAGCGATCGTGCATAGATATGCGCGATCGTGCACAAATAAACGCCAAACAGGTGTCCCCCATGGCGCACGAGCAGCTATCCTCCTGGAAGTCCGTCATCTGGTGCGCGCGCACCCGGAAGTGGTTGTTGGGAGTGTAAGTGGATGAGAAGTGGTTGGAGGTTTTGTGTTGGTTGAAAATTTTGATAACTTTATTGGCATTTGGACATGGCGAGAGCACAGTTCTCAACTGAGGAGATGATCCTTATATGTGAAGTAACTGTGGCCATTGCAAATATGTTTATAACATGTAAGGGACAAGTAATTGTAATTTTGTGGGTGGGGCCTAGCAGAATCTCACTTGGTGCACATGCTACTTATCTGTACATTAGCTCCTGGGTATTGATGGGTCAATGATATTAACCACTTGCCTACTGGGTACTCATACCCCCTTCCTGTCCTGGCCAATTTTCATCTTTCTGCACTGTTACCCTTTGAATGACAATTGTGCGGTTATGCCACATTGTACCCATCTTAAATTTGTATCAGTTTTTTCAGACAAATAGAGCTTTCTTTGGGTGGTATTGACTTGCTGCTGTGAGTTTCACTTTTTGCTCGATAAACCACAAAATAGCTCATAATGAATAAAAGTCTGTTTATATTATAACATTTGGTAAACTGGTAATTTAGCAACACTGATGTGCGTTGATGAGGCGGCACTGCTGGCCACAGGTGGGCGGAACTGTTGGGTGGCACTGGTGGGCACTGATCATCGGGGCCGACCCCTGCTTTGATAACTGCTGGTTCTCGGCAGTACTTTCCACACATTCTGACAGCGTGATGAAAGTGCAGCCAAGACCCGGCAAATGCATTTCCCGGTGATCAGCGTGTCATTGGACATGGCTGATCACATGGTAAAAAGCCGCTGTGATTGGTCTTTACCACATCACGTGATCAGCTGTGTCCTTAGGACACAGCAATCATGGAGAGCGCGTTCTGCCAGGATGTCATATGACACCCTCCCAGAGCTGCCTGGATGCAGTGTAGCGTTATTCGGCTATCTGCGGTCGCCAAATAGGTAACCAGCTAGGCCTTCATGGCTAATCTTTGAATATCTGGACATGTATACTGCGTATAATGCATTACATTCTACAATGTGTTGGTGTACATGGTATAACAGTGTGCAATGCGTTGCTGGATTCTGCATGACAGTGGACAGCGTATCACAGTGTGCAATGCGTAGCTCCAGCCTGCATGACAGTGTACAGTGCATTACAGTCTACAATGTGTGGGTGTACACGGTATCACAGTGTGCAATGCGTTGCTCCATCCTGCATGACAGAGTACAGTGCATTACAGTCTACAATGTGTGGGTGTACACGGTATCACAGTGTGCAATGCGTTGCTCCATCCTGCATGACAGAGTACAGTGCATTACAGTCTACAATGTGTGGGTGTACACGGTATTACTTTGTACAGAGTATTACAGTGTGCAATGCGTTGTACACTGCAGTGTGCACTAAAGCATTTTACACTCATGCACTGTACACACTAACGCATTTGACATTTCTAGTGTGCAATGCGTTCGTGTGCAATGCCTTGGACAGTACAATGCATTTGCAGTATTGGTGTATGTTTATTAAGCACAGATAATTCATCTGATTTTAGTTATCAAGGAGAAGTCTTCTCTGTCCCCCTGTTTATGAGGTGGAGGACAATTGTTTTCCGAAGAGGAGAGGAGACTTTTTTTCAAGGAGATCTGTATAGATTTCCAGAGATATGTGTAGATGGTTGAGGGGCTGCATGTGATCTCCGGAGATAATTGTGATTAATGATCACCTGAGTTAAACCAGTGAATGAAAAGTGTAAAAAAACATGGATTGAAAATAATCTGCACTGACCACTGTGCTTTGTCAAGCCACATATTGGCACATTCTGGTGTCACACAGATGCGATGTGAAATTTGCAGTGTTTTCTGTGCAAGCGCTGCACCGCATCACAACCGCAACCCCTTCATGCCACCTGCTGCGGCTTTCTAGGTGAAGTTACCAACACACCAATATTGGTACACAAAGCGTATTGCGATTTGCCAAATTGGATGGCATGCCTATTCACACCCATGTGCATACCCTGAAAAAGGGTCCTGCACATTTTTGGCCCGGATGCGGTGCAATTTGAGGTGTGCAAAATGTTTGTCTCTAATTGCAACGCACACAAATTGCATGTGATTTGCCCAGGAGTGCGGTGTTAGACCACAATGCATGTATGTGAAGCCAGAATAAAAGGATGTGGATTTTGTCTATTTTTACTTGCGCATGTTAACATTATGGAAGTGCGTTATTCTTCTGTTTAACATGCTATAGAAATGCAACATGCATTTGGATGTAGTGTTTTTGTATGTGCATTTTGGAAGTATTCTAAACACACATTGACCCTAGGGCCACACCATATCTCATGCAGGCCATAGATGGGTCGAAAATCGGCCGATTTTTCGGCCGAAAATAAAATCGGCCGATTTTCGGATCGTTAGTGGGCTATTTGTTCGGCCGTTTTTCGGTATTTTGGCAGATTTTTTTTTTTGGTAAAGTTGGAAAAAAACGGCCGAATTTGCCGATCGGCCGATTTTCACGGCAATGATGGGCAAATCGGCCGATTTTTTTACTGATAAAAAATCTGCACATGAGCAGTGACCTGCAAGAGGAAGACAAAAAGAAGAAAAAGAAGAAGAGGATGATGATGATGAAGAAGAAGAAGATGAAGAGGAAGAAGAGGATGATGATGAAGAAGAAGAGGAAGAAGAAGGATGAAAAATGAGAGGAATTCCAGTATGGCAAAAAGTGTCCCTGCAGAGAGCTCCGCTATTTCTTTGACAGTTCCTTGACATTTACAGCGGTTGCAACATTGTATCTATTTGTTTCCGAATAAAAACATCTGTATCCGAAATGGATACAAATACATTGTTGCAACCGCTATAAATGTCAAAGAACTGTCAAAGAAATAGCGGAGCTCTCTGCAGGGACACTTTTTGCCGGCTGTAGACGGGATGAAAATCGGCCGATTTTTTTTTTACCATTGCTGGTAACGTCGGCCGCTTGAACAACCGATTTTTCATTTTTTAAAAGAAAAATCGGCTGTTTTTCTCCCCGTCTATGGCCTGCATAAGCATTAGTGTGCCTGGGGGAGGGGGGGGGGCCTTTGGCCTTTCCAAACACAGTAGATGCTCCAAGAATGTTTCCTTGAACTCTTGAAATGGTTAAAAAGGAAAGACACTCTAGATAGCCTGCACTGAGAATTGACTGTCATGATGACGTGTCAATGATTATTTGCTCTCATTTTTCAGGAGTGGTACTGCTTGCGGTTGAAGCTGGTAGAAATCCACCTTCACGTCCTCCACTCACCTTCACTTGTGGCCAGTGGATATTTTGTGGCCGCAGGCAAGAACTGGCATCGAGGACCTGCATAATGACCCTGGCATGCCAGAGGTGGTTTGGAAGCAGCACAGCAATTTGACCATCCCTTTCCTCTATGTTGGTTTTAGGGTGCAGAATTGCTTCTCGTTCGTGAACGGACTGTCGCCGGATATCAGAGTCCCCATATTTTCAAGATATGTTTTAGCCATGTTGGCTTATTTTTATGTTATTTTCCAAGTGTGTCGCACCTAACCGCACAGTAGTGTGGTGCCATGCGTATTTGTGGCTGTGAATGGGGCTGTTTTTAATAGACGTGTGTAGGTGCAACAACGTTTTCATCATGGTACCTGCGCACATCTACATAGGGCATTGCATTTCTTTGCTGTGCTGGAAAATGTGTGTTCTTGCATGCGTTTCTGCACCACCAATGGTGTGAACAAGTCCTAAGGGCTGGTTCACACTATAGAAACAGTCTAGATGTGTTCCTGATGGGGTTTTTTCATGCCCTTTTGGCATGCATGTTTAGTGTGTTCCAGTACATTTTGGATGCGTTTTGGACATGTTTACATTGCATTTTTGTATCCCTTCCACTTATTTTTTTCTATTTTCTTTGTATTCAATGTAGTTAGGGACATGTGCGTTTTAGTACATTCAAGGACGTTTCAATGTGTTCCAGTACAGTTCTGTGCAGAAACAATGCAGCGCTGATGTGAACTATGACATTGACAACCATATAACCTTCTTTCTGTGCGTTTGTGATGCTGAAAAAGCAACTGAAACACATGTAGTGTGAACTGGCCCTAAAGGTTATTAGAGGTCAGGGAACAGGACTGACCAGGAATTGTGAATTCAATCAGACTAGTGGTGAGATACAATCAGCAATTGTATAATAATGTGAGATCTGAGCTGTAGCTGATAGAAAATGAGACACATTCACTTGATCAGTAAATAGATAGTTAAAGAGTGGGGCGGTGATCCATAGATTTGCATATGGGAGAGGTGATGATGGGGTGGGGGAGGGGGTCAAGTTGTATAAGGAGACAGATTTAAAAGAGAAAAAAGTTACAATGAAATATACACGGCATGAAACTTGCACATGACCTAATTGGCAGAAGAACAGTACGCAAGTAACATTCATCCACTTTCTAGTCACTAGGCAAAATCATAATTGATCAATATTCCTGCCACAACCCAGAAAATTGATCTCCATTTTTTTGGGATGTTGCCAAGACTGGGATTAGAACCCATGACCCAAGTGCTGTAAGTTCTGAGCTCTAACCACTAAACCACTGTGGGAAACACAGTTTGAGCTATAATGTAGAATAGTTACATTGTTTAAAAATGATAAAGCGAGCGCTGGTCAAATGATATAGACTAGTAAAATGGTATTACACAAGATAAATATAACCACGAACAGTAGTGCATGAACTCGTGAAAGGTCATCCACCCCTGTGACAGTGTACTACACTATTGAGCACCTTTCTGGCTCCTGTGGCTGAGCTAATTCCTCCCCAGGACCATTTGGGCACCCACCCTGATGGATGGATGGATGGAGCTGGATGACTAACCCATAGCTGCCAGCATACCGCTGCACCCCCAGATGTGCGATGTGTATAACCTATGCACATTAATACTTTTTTTCTGGTGAGTGTAGACCAGTCCCAAGGGTGGTTTACCTTTCACGAGTTCATGCACTACTGTCCGTCACGGAGAGACCACACGTGCCATTCATAGGCACTCTCTGAGTTGGTACTCTCACACGAAGGACATTCCATTATTCAGGAATGATTCTATGAACTTATTTTAGCACGATTTACCAGTTTACATCATTATTGCAATTCTTTGCACTTTTTGGTTTTTACATGCGTTCATTATTGATCACATGCATTTATAGCGCTGCACTTGTCTTTAACATAGAATAGTTATGTGATTAAAGAGAATGAAGATATATAACTATATTGGGAAATTAGAAGTATATAAATTATTTGAGATATAAGTGTGAAAATGTTTAACATTTGAATATAGAATGTATGACATTCATTAGTAAATGCAATACTTTCCTGATCATTTTGGAGAAACAGCAAAAAAAAAAAAATAGCAAAAGAGAATTTTCAGAATGTAATAGTACAGCTGTATTAGAATTTTCTATCAGGAAAACGCCAATGTTAATAAAGCCCGCGCTTATGCGCCATCTAGCAAATATATCCGATATTGCACCTAAAGATGTGCCAGACGGGATACCTCATTCACTAATGGCAAAGTAGTCAGTAGACGCTCGTTAATGAGCTTGCTAGACGCTGGTCAGACGACTGATTGATTGACCGGAGTCTGCCTGAATGGTCAGACTCTGCTGATAGACTCACATCTTAGTGAATCAGGGCCTATGGGTCTCCAAACAAACACATTTGTAATCAAAATAGTATTATTGAGAGGTCAATTCTGGTTAAGACATCCCTGCAGATCTACAACTGCCACCTTTGCAGCCTATTTGAATGTTGTCTACTTGGGAATATACCTATAATGATGAAGGTTGTTCTGGTTATTTATACTCTGATCAAAAAAAATTAAAGGAACACTTTTTAATCAGAATATAATATCAAGTCAATGAAACTCCTAGGATACTGTTCTGTCAGTTAAGTATCAGAGGGGGGTTGTTAATCAGTTTCTGCTGCTTTGGTGTTAATGAAATTAACAACAGATGCACTAGATGGGCAACAATGAGATGGCCCCCAAAACAGAAAGGGTTTTACAGGTAGAGGCCACTGACATGTTTTTCCCTACTCATCTTTTCTGACTCTTTTTCACTAGTTTTGCATTCAGCTAGGGTCAGTGTCTCTACTGGTAGCATGAGGCGATACCTGGACCCTACAGAGGCTGCACAGGCAGTCCTCCTGGATGGCACATCAATATGTGCCATTGCCAGAAGGTTTGCTGTGTCTCCCAGGCATGGAGGAGATTCCAGGACACAGGCAGTTACTCTAGAAGAGCTGGACAGGGCTGTAGAAGGTTCTTAACCCATCAGGATTGGTACTGCTCCTTCGTTCAATGAGGAACAGGATAAGCACTGCCAGAGTCGTACAAAATGACCTCCAGCATGCCACTGGTGTGAATGTCTCTAACCAAACAATCAGTAATAGACTTCATGAGGAGGGCCTAAGGGCCTGACGTCCTCTAGTGGGCCCTGTGCTCCCTGCCCGGCATCAAAAAGCTCAATTGGCATTTGCCATTGAACACCAGAATTGGCAGATCCGCCACTGGCACCCTGTGCTTTTCACAGATGAGAGCAGGTTCACCCTGAGTCCACTGACCGACATTAAAGGGTCTGGAGAAGCTGTGGAGAATTTTATGCTGCCTGTAACATCATTCAGCACCATTTTGGTGGTGGGTCATTGATAGTCTAGGGAGGCATATCCATGGAAGGACACACACACCTCTACAGGCTGGACAATGGCACCCTGACTGCCATTAGGTATGAGGATGCAATCCTTGGACCCATTGTCAGACCCTACGTTGGTGCAGTGGGTCCTGGGTTCCTCATGGTACATGACAATGCCCAGTCTCATGTGGCAAGAGTATGCAGGCAGTTTGTGGAGGATGAAGGAATTAATACCACTGAATGGCCCTCTCGCTCACCTGACCTAAATCCAAAGAGCACCTCTGGCATATCATGTTTCAGTCCATCCGACGACGCCAGGTTGCACCTCAGACTAGCCAGGAGCTCAGTGATGCCCTGGTCCAGCAAATATCCCTGGACAACATCTGTCATCTCATTAGGAGCATGCCCTGATGTTGTCAGGCATGCATACAAGCACGTGGGGGCCACACAAACTACTGAGTACCATTTTGAGTTTCTGCAATGAAATTTCAGCAAAATGGACTAGCCTGCTGCATCATTTTTTCACTTTGATTTTTAGGGTCTCTGAATTCAGTCCTCTGTAGATTGATCATTTTCATTTCCATCAAAAGATGGGGCATCCTTACGTTCCTAACACATTACCCAGTCCAGCAACTTTTTTCTAGTTTTGGATAGAGTGGGGAAGGGTTAAACTGTTGTTTTCTACCACTGTCTTGGGTTCATTAGAGAGACGTACCTTTACTTCCCATCCTTCAGACAATGGTTTATCATGTGAGGCAGGCTTTCCAAAACTAACATAGAAATAGAAATGTTTTCCTTTACTGGAGTAGGGGAAGGAAAGAACCCTTGTCACATTTTAATTTCTGTCCATGTGCTTGTTGCAGTTTTTCCCTAGCTTTTTATTTGGTGACATTTTCATCAGTAGGACAGGAAGTGAGGGTAAATGTTTTTTAATCTGGCCCCTGACAGCAGTAGAAATCCAACCAAAATGTAAATCCTTCCCCACATCCAAAACTAAACTAAAAACTAACAAACTAAGAAATGTTTTGCTTGACATACACTTTATTTTTTCCTTGCAACAAGAGGGTGATTAAAAATTAGACTAAGGTACTGTCATTTTAGTCTTGTGGGATTGCTAGTAAGAGAAAACGTTGCTGACCCTGCAGTTTGTTTGAACAACGTACATCTGTAAGCCCAGTAGACAGTGTTCAGTCAGCTGGTCTCTATCTACAAATATAAGATATCTAAAAAAAAAATATATCAGAAAGTTAGGGGATGTGTAATTTTGTTTTACAATGTTTCACCACTCAGAATTTAACTGATTAAGCTTGAGCAATGAAATGTGTGTTATAAGAGCTGAAGAATATTTATATTATACATTATACATAAAGAAATTTAATCTCCAAACACGGAAATGTTTCTTCACAGTGAGAGTTGTGAAAATGTGGAATAGACTCCCTCAAGAGTTGGTTCTGGCCAGCTCAGTGAATTGCTTTAAAAAAGGCCTGGATTCTTTCTTGGATACACAGAATATAACTGGATACTAACATTTATAGGTAAAGTTGATCCAGGGAATATCCGATTGCCTCTCGGGGGATCAGGAAGGATTTTTTTTCCCTGCAGGAGCAAATCGGATCATGCTTTGCTGGGTTTTTTTTGCCTTCCTCTGGATCAACTGTGGGTATAGGATTATAACTTTTTTTTTAATTTATTTTTTTTAATGGTTGAACTGGATGGACTTTTGTATTTTTTCAGCCATACTAACTATGTACTATAACTATGTGATTATTTGGATGTATTGTAATAACCACAGTCTGCAGGTAGCATGGTAAAAACGTAATTGGCAAGTTCAATTATTTCAGAGACTGGGCAATATTGTTCTTTTGCACAACTAATGTGCTATTTCTTGACTTTTCATTTGAGCTACAAAAGCTTCACAAAGCATTAACAGAAGCCAAGGGACAGCTATGGGAACACATCAACCAGTGCACCATGATGTACCCTGCAAGACTATGGATAATTCATAAAAGCCATAACCAGTTTTATGCTGATCCTGATAACTTTGGAGAATGATTGTCCTGCATTATTTAAGTGCCTATTGCTTTTTTATACCACCTGAAGTTAAATCTAGCCCTGTTGATGGATATGGCATGGTTTGCACCTTATTATTTAACCTGGTATCCTTGTCCTTGTAATTAGCCTTTTCTTCCATCAACATTAAGCTAATGGTGAAAATTCAGTTCAGTCTAATATTTTCATTTTTTTTTGTTTGCAGCAGGATGTGTTATCATGGTAAAACTAACAAATTTGAGTGTTATACTTTAGCTTATTACCTAGCTAGAACAGATGTATAGAGTTCTGCTTAAGTACTATGTTTAATTGGATTCCCTCTGCGTTTAAATGCACACATAGCACAAAAGTTTACTTTTCTTTGTTTCTGGTATAGTAATATGCAGGGTCTGAGCCTCAAGTCTCCTACAGCATTAGAACATGCACCTAATAGTTGTATTTAATATTTATTTCTTTTAGGCACTCTAAATGCACTGCTTTGAATCCTTTTTTTATAGTGATACTTTCACAGACTATAATCTGTCATGTTGCAATTTCAATAACCTGTTTTACTTCAAGGTATGAATGCATACATATGTTGAGGCATATGTCAAGTAATGAACATGATTCAATTTGTTTTATTTGCATTTTCCATGTTTTGTTCCTGTTTCAGTGTCAATATCCCAAGATATTTTAAATAATCTACACTGCTCAAAAAACATTAAAGAAACACTTTTTAATCAGAGTATAGCATCAAAGCATCAAGTCATTTAAACCCCTTGGATATTGATCTGGTCAGTTAAGTATCAGAGGGGGTTGTTAATCAGTTTCAGATGCTTTGGTGTTAATGAAATTAACAGCAGGTGCACTAAGATGGGCAACAATGAGACAACCCCCGAAACAGGAACAGTTTTACAGGCTGAGCCCATTGACATTTTTTTCCCTACTCATCTTTTCTTACTATTTTTCATTTGGCTAGGGTCAGTGTCACTACTGGTAGAGATACCTGGCCCCTACAGAGGTTGCACAAGCAGTCCATTTCCTCCAGGATGACACATCAATAGATGCCATTGCCAGAAGGTTTGCAGTCTAAAGAGCATGGAGGAGATTCAAGAAGACAGGCAGTTACTCTGGGAGAGCTGGACAGGGCCGTAGAAGGTTCTTAACCCATCAACAGGACCGGTATCTGCTCCTTTTTGCAAGGAGGAACAGGATGAGCACTGCCAGAGCCCTACAAAAGTTAGTTCCTGGAGAATGAACGACATTATTCAATTTAATGGCCCCCTCGCTCACCTGACCTAAATCCAATAGAATACCTCTGGGATATCATGTTTCGGTCCATCCGATGCCGCCAGGTTGCACCTCAGACTGTCCAAGAGCTCAGTGATGTCCTGGTCCAGATTTGGGAGGAAATATCCCAGGACACCATCTGTTGTCTCAAGCATGCCCCAACGTTGTCAGACATGCATAAAAGCACGTGGGGGTCATACAAACTACTGAGTACCATTTTGAGTTGCTACAATTAAATTTCAGCAAAACGAACTAGCCTGCTGCATAATTTTATCAGTTTGATTTCAGTGGTGTCTTTGAATTCAGTCCTCTGTAGTTTGATAATTTTCATTTCCATCAAACAATGGGACATCCTTACGTTCCTAACACATTACCCAGTCAACATCAGTATAGATATCCAGCATGATATTTTTTGTGTTCCTTTAATTTTTTTGAGCAGTGTACTATTGGATCCAGTTGCCTTATGCACTATAGTTGCTGTTTACTGGCACTATTTACTGGCAATGTTTACTTTGCACTGACAAAAATATTTTGCCAGTGCAGAACCGCAAGTGATGAGAGGCAAGCTAATCTGGGAATGTTGAAGTCTATGAACTTCCATCTCCACAGCGATAATATGCATGAAGTGTTTGTAAATGTCTTAAGTACATATGGAAACTTAGACGTTTGCACCTGTACCACATTAGTATGCACCAAATGTGTATAAATTATTTTTGGCCTTACAAGTGATTAGCAACTCTGGTGCACCAGTGTTCCATTTAGCCGAAACTGAGTCCTGCTGAAGTGTGTGAGACTATATATGACTTCAAGTTTCTAAGAAATGCACACACTAAGTTTATTTCTGCTGAGCCAGGAATGTTTAGTTTAGCAAGGGGGCTGTGTCATCTACTGATCTGCATAAAGTAAAAATCATGATTAATGTGAATTACATTGCTGATTGACACTGGATTACAATGTGGGATATAAAAAAATCTTTTGTTTGCTTTCTTTCAATTACAGGACTTTGTGAAAGCATGTGCATTTTTTAACTCCTGCTGGAAATGAGTAATAATGGGTACTAATGTACCTTGTGAAATAAACAAGACTCTAAGTGTAATACCCCAAAGAAAAGTCAACCTTTCACCACTGAAAGTGCAATTATCAAAACCTTTTCTACAAAACCTGTATACAATATTAATCTTCCTGTAAGTGACCAACGTGAGTCCAAAGTGTCCACAACAAATATAGTCCAAAATGTCCACAACAATTATTATTCAATCTTCCAAATATTGTGGGAAAATCCAGGATACCTCAAAAATAAATAAAGAAACTGCATATAGTGTATTACCCTTAATCAAAAATATTTTAATTTTATGCAAACCACTCGTGAAAAGAAAAAAAAAAAAAACTTTTTAAATTATATATACACATATATATATTGTGAATCAAAATACACAGCACTCTGTGAAACTAAATAAACATGAATACCACACTCAATACTTCAAATTATACTTCAAACTATAAATGAATAATCCATGACCTTCCACTCGTGAAATAAATCCACAGCAAATTACACAACCTGTGATAATGTGCTCAATTTAGTGGTTCCACACTCTAGTAGGATTCAATACAATTACCCTCTCTCTGCTTAAACCAGAAATGCAAGCATTCCAGGGTAATTATAGCTTCCTCCCTGTGGATATATCCACTTCAGTCTCCCCCGCTCCTCATAAGGCAGAAAGGACAAGTTCAGTGGAGTGTAAAAGGGTAACACATAGACTTTATTAAAATCTTACATCGAAATAGGAACCGTCCATCCTTCCAGTAGTTCACACAGACAAATTCCAACAACAAAGATGACCGCGCCACTCCTTCCGGTATTGCGTCTGACATCACAACCCTGCCGCGTTTTGTCACTTCCGACTTCTTCTCAAGGGAACCTGACGTCTAGAATGCGGTTCCTCTTATCCTGTTCTAAATTACTGGCGGGAGATGCAAAACGCCATCTTAACTAAGGGCATCTCGCGCCGATATTTCTATTACAGGTACCGCATGAGCAAGTAAACTGGATTTTCATGACAGAATCTATAAAACACTGAATTATCATGACAGAATATACAAAAACACTAAATGATCATAACAGAATATATAAAAAATACCATACCCTTATTGTAAAAACAATTAAAACATATATATAATCTAATATTATATCCCATGATAAATACTAATAAATATATCTAGATTACACTAAGCCTCTCATATTTCAAAACCATCTATAGATAAATTCATTACAATTAAATTACACTAATTTGTATCAACCAATTAAAATTAAATAAATTAATTCGCCTAATCAGTAGGTATGGATCAAAGCGCCCTCTACTGGCTCCAATAAAATACATGATAAATCGTTTAAATCCACAATATATTATGCTTATATCTTTTTATCATATTATTGGATATAATAAATTTAGTACCTTAACAAATCCCATAATTAAAATAAAACTCTAAATAATGTGACTCTAAAATAATTATTAAACCATTATATAAATTTGAAATGTATTATTTTAATTAAAATATAATTTAAAATTATACTTTAAATCTTCTATATTTCCCTTCTATAAATCTGAAATGAAGCAGTTCAAATCTAATTCAATATTTAAACCTCTTGGTTTTAAAGTACGCAGCTGATAGATTCAGAAAGTCTCATTCCGCGATAGCATCTGTATTCTATTTCCACCCCTCCAATGGGCCTCCACTGTATCGATCCCACAAAACTTTAATCCACTAGGATCTGATTTGTGAAATTCTTTGAAGTGTCTGGATACACTATGATTCTTTTTGCCTTTTATAATATTTGCTACATGTTCTTTCAATCTTTCACAAAGGGACCTTTTAGTCCTACCCACATATTGGAGTTTGCAGGGACATTCTAAAAGATAAGTTACATATTTCGTACTGCATGTTATAAATTTTTCCACTTCATATTTTTCTCCAGTATTATGTGATTCAAAATCCAAAATTTTCCTATTTGTTATATTTGTAGTTTTACACTTCCTACAAGGAAAAAAGCCTTTTAGATTAAACATCCTATTACTTTTCTGATTGGGGGGTGAGATGACACCTTTCACCAGGTTGCTCCTTAGATTAAAATTCTTCCTATATATAAATAGCGGTTTCTTCGGGAGAACAGATCCTAAATCCCATCTTTTCTTAAAATCGGCCAATATCTATTAAAAATATTCACATCTTTGTATTGGCAGTTAAAACGAGAAATAAAAGAATAATCAACTTTATTGGTTTTTCCTTTCGTCTTACTGTCTTTTTAATTTTTCCTTCACCCAAATAATTTTGACTGATTTCATACCTGTTTTTTCCAATTTATTAGGGCCATAACGCGTTTCGTGGCAATGGCACATTATCAAAGGGAATGTGCCTCTCAACCATGGTCCCTTATATATAGAGGACCTCTTAATTGTGAAAAGACGCATTATCGCGTCATTTTAGCGCTACTGCGCATGCGCGAGGCTAAGACGCCCGCGCATGCGCAATGCAAGCCTCCCGCGTCATCGCGGATAACCCGCGCATGCGCAGATCGTATCCGGCGGCCATTTTATAGAAGACCAAGACTGCAGAGCCAGAGAAAGGGATCCACAGCCCAGATAAAAAAAGGGGTTGTGATGGGAGAGAACCCACCTAACACATTTGACAATGCCAGGAGATCTCAGCATCATAACAATCATTTGGGGATAGTGAGGAGGAGATAACTATATTAAGCAAAGGGATAAACCATGCCAAGTGTTGGATGCAATTACTGAATCTTGGTGTGGTAGAACTACAAGTACCAGCCCCCTATGTTCATGCAAAGATGCCAGGGGCCATCATTATAGATTATTAAAGGTTACACACAACACCAGAAATTTCATAAAAGGAAAGTTAAAATCGACAATAATTAAAAACACGATTACACACAGCCAATGCAATGTGCAAAATATAAAAAATATATAATAAGCGAACAGTCATATAGATAATGATAATCATATGATCTAATTATTAATGATGATCATAAACATAACATAAATGGTCATGAAACATAATGATAATTAAAAATGAAATAAAACCCCGATATCAAAATAGCCCCTAGGGTATTCCCTAGGAAACTATGATTAAAACAAAAGCAACCCCATATAGATCACTGGGGGCGTTAATACCTAACCTTGTGGGATATATCCACGTCAAAATTCGTGTACCAGTGGTAAAATGGATAATTAGGATAATTTGGATAACAACCAGTGCGAATAGTACGTATTGAACAGAAAAAGAAGAATAAGCTCATAATCCAGCTGATTGGTGGAAGGGGGGGGGGGGGGGAAAGCCCCTCGAGGTAAGATAATGATGTTAAAAAACCATAGTTTCCCCCGGAAACCCTAAAGATACATCAATGTCGATAATATATACATACTGGATATTTGTTGAGATGAAGCAAGGACAACCCAAAAGGAATTACCTGGTATCCAAGAAACAATTTATGTCCACATCAATATTTAACCCATGTGGGGCAAGTGTTCTTAATAGAAAAATCCATTTAGTTTCAAGTTTTGAAACTGCTCTTAACTTGTGTACTCCTCTCCAGTGTTTATGTATTGTGTCAATTCCTATAAATCTCAAGCCATGTGGGTTCTTATTATGCGCTTGGCGGAAATGTAAGGAAAGTGAATGTTCCTTGAACCCCTTGTTAATGTTCTTAAGGTGCTCCCTCAATCTGTCACGAAGTCTCCTGATAGTCCGTCCCACGTATTGCTTCCCGCATGTGCACTCCAATAGGTATACAACATGGGTACTATTGCACGTGATGGTAGATTGAATTTCATATGTTTTACCAGTTGTGTTGGAGTTAAATGTGGTTACTGGATATTTATGAATTCCATTATTAGTGCATAGCATGCATTTATTACAGGGGAAGAACCCTTTCCGGTTGAAGAAAAAGGAAAGTTGTTTTGGTGGGTTAACAATGTTGGGGGCCAGGGTGTTTCTCAGGGGTGGTGCCCTACGGTAAGTGATTTCGGGGGCTTCCGGTAAATGACTCCCCAGCACCGGATCATCTTTAAGAATTCTCCAGTTCTTTCTGATAATACTAGCTACATCCCTAAATTGAGTAGAAAAGTCAGTGATAAAAGGGCAGTATCTCTCAGTGTTAGTCTTTTGCTTAGTGATGATAAGACTATCTCTATTCATGCCCCCCACCTTGTCCCTCTCAGCCTCAAGCATATTAGCGTTATAGCCTTTTTCAACGAATCTCCGTTTAAGGATCTCAGATTGGAGGACGTAGTCCTCTTTTTTGTCACAATTTCTGTAGATCCGAAGAAACTGTCCCCTTGGTATGTTGCTCAACCATCTCGGATGGTGACAACTGTCTTTAGGGATAAAGCTATTCCTGTCTGATGATTTAAAATAACTCCTAGACAAAATTTTTAAAAGATTAATAATACTAAGGAAGCACTTGCCCCTTTTATGGATAAAGAGGAATATATATTAGAATCAGATAAGCTAAAGTCCATTGTGGAAAAAACTGAGAAAGAACAGAAAAATAAAAAAAGAAAGAAATATATAAGGGATTGTAATGACTACAAAGACAAATGCGTCTTTAAGTGGGAGGCCAAAAAGTATGACTTTATTACTCCAAATAAGATGGACACTGCCCCCACACATCCACCAGTGCGGAATACCAACAATAGGAATGTACCAATAAAAAACAATCAGGCACCGCACACGCCCCTTTATAAGTCTAGGAGGGTTTCTTATACCACCCCCAGGCGTGAATCTGGTATTCCTCTCTATATTAGATATGAAGTACCAGACCGGCATGGTAACTCACATGGTGATAAAAAGAACCATCACTCATCATCCTCACACAGACCTCCCCAGAAGAATGAAACATCGCATAAACCCGGACAATACCAACCCTATAACCCTAACTTTAAACGCAGGTCACCAACTAAGAACCAGGGTTGGAGGAATTATGATGAGTATGGTTATTTTCCTGAGAGACACCAAGAGTATCGCCCTTATGACACTCAATATTATCGACAAACACCCCCTAGAGATAGACATTGGAATGACACCCAATATCATGATAACAGAAATATGCAATATTCCAATTATGATAATCGCAATGCTCCCTCCAATCATTATTATTCACCCAGACCCCAACAACAACATACACCAAATCCTTTTTTAGGGAGAGGTACAGGCAAAAAAAGAAACCTAAGGCAAGAGGAGGACGAGCAGGAAAACGTGTCAATAGACAAAAAGAGAAGAGTATGAATAATGATGGCATCTTTAATATAAGTAGTACCACTCTAACAGACAAGGAACTTAATCTATTAAATAAAGGTTTAAAATATGCTCCACCATCCAAGTTGAATAAATTCAATACATATATTGACATCCATAGGTTCACGAGGAAATTGTCCCTTAAGAGACATTTCCTCAAGAATCCCTTGAATCGAGTTAGTACTATTTCGAATGATAATATATGTAAGGCCTCTAACTTGAGGAATGCATCCCTTTTTAATCCCCCTGCTCATTCACATGTGAATATTTTCAATAGTATGGTCCTTAAGGACCTGGAGAATTTAAGGGTTAAGACCAAACGCCACCATTTTAACAATAAGAAACAAATAGACATAATGGTTAAAAGTCTACTAGAAGAAAAGGATCTGGTAATACGGCCAGCGGATAAGGGGGGAGGTGTAGTAGTGATGGATAAAAGCTTCTACCTCCTACAGGTAGGGAATATCGTGAAGGACACGAATACCTATAAAGAGTTACCAAATAACCCCCTTATTACTTACAAAAAACTTTTAAAGGTGATATTGAAAAGAGGTTTTGAACAGGGGATTATTAATGGTAAAGAAAAGGACTACCTATGTCCCGCTGCCCCCCGATTACCGGTCATATACTGTTTACCAAAGGTTCACAAAGATCCTGTGAATCCCCCTGGCCGCCCCATCATTAGTGGAATCGGCTCCTTGTGCTCCCGCGTGGGTGAATTTATTGACTTTTTCCTCCAACCCTTGGTCTGCACTACCCCTGCTTTCCTCAAAGACACAAAACAGGTGTTGGCAGACATCAGAGAAGTCACTTTGAAGCAACCCACCTTCCTTGTTACCGCTGATGTCGCGGCTTTGTACAGCAACATTAACCATGATGATGGACTAGCCGCTGCTGAATACTATCTTAATACAGCTCACGATATACCAATCGTACAAAAGGCATTTCTGCTAGAACTTCTTGACTACACTATGAACCACAACTACTTTTGGTTTAGTAACAAATTTTACTTACAAATCACTGGAGTTGCCATGGGCGCAAAGTTTGCCCCGAGTCTTGCCAATTTATTTATGGCAAGATGGGAGGAGGATCTCATTTATTCCAGAGAGTGGCCACAATTACTGTTTTACCGTCGGTACATCGACGATATTTTACTCCTATGGGAAGGGGATGAATTTACCTTGAACAACTTCTTTACTACATTGAATCTCAATGATATGAATATTAAACTTACCTTTCAATATAGTAATCAGGAAATCAATTTTCTTGACCTGACATTATACATTGAGGGCCCGAAAATTTTGTCTAGGAGTTATTTTAAATCATCAGACAGGAATAGCTTTATCCCTAAAGACAGTTGTCACCATCCGAGATGGTTGAGCAACATACCAAGGGGACAGTTTCTTCGGATCTACAGAAATTGTGACAAAAAAGAGGACTACGTCCTCCAATCTGAGATCCTTAAACGGAGATTCGTTGAAAAGGCTATAACGCTAATATGCTTGAGGCTGAGAGGGACAAGGTGGGGGGCATGAATAGAGATAGTCTTATCATCACTAAGCAAAAGACTAACACTGAGAGATACTGCCCTTTTATCACTGACTTTTCTACTCAATTTAGGGATGTAGCTAGTATTATCAGAAAGAACTGGAGAATTCTTAAAGATGATCCGGTGCTGGGGAGTCATTTACCGGAAGCCCCCGAAATCACTTACCGTAGGGCACCACCCCTGAGAAACACCCTGGCCCCCAACATTGTTAACCCACCAAAACAACTTTCCTTTTTCTTCAACCGGAAAGGGTTCTTCCCCTGTAATAAATGCATGCTATGCACTAATAATGGAATTCATAAATATCCAGTAACCACATTTAACTCTAACACAACTGGTAAAACATATGAAATTCAATCTACCATCACGTGCAATAGTACCCATGTTGTATACCTATTGGAGTGCACATGCGGGAAGCAATACGTGGGACGGACTATCAGGAGACTTCGTGACAGATTGAGGGAGCACCTTAAGAACATTAACAAGGGGTTCAAGGAACATTCACTTTCCTTACATTTCCGCCAAGCGCATAATAAGAACCCACATGGCTTGAGATTTATAGGAATTGACACAATACATAAACACTGGAGAGGAGTACACAAGTTAAGAGCAGTTTCAAAACTTGAAACTAAATGGATTTTTCTATTAAGAACACTTGCCCCACATGGGTTAAATAGTGATGTGGACATAAATTGTTTCTTGGATACCAGGTAATTCCTTTTGGGTTGTCCTTGCTTCATCTCAACAAATATCCAGTATGTATATATTATCGACATTGATGTATCTTTAGGGTTTCCGGGGGAAACTATGGTTTTTTAACATCATTATCTTACCTCGAGGGGCTTTCCCCCCCCCCCCCCTTCCACCAATCAGCTGGATTATGAGCTTATTCTTCTTTTTCTGTTCAATACGTACT
This sequence comes from Staurois parvus, assembly GCF_062004578.1. NCBI lineage: Eukaryota > Metazoa > Chordata > Amphibia > Anura > Ranidae > Staurois > Staurois parvus. Next base: position 9,159,891 of record NW_028318039.1, on the reverse strand, counting down.
ATTCGCACTGGTTGTTATCCAAATTATCCTAATTATCCATTTTACCACTGGTACACGAATTTTGACGTGGATATATCCCACAAGGTTAGGTATTAACGCCCCCAGTGATCTATATGGGGTTGCTTTTGTTTTAATTATAGTTTCCTAGGGAATACCCTAGGGGCTATTTTGATATCGGGGTTTTATTTCATTTTTAATTATCATTATGTTTCATGACCATTTATGTAATGTTTATGATCATCATTAATAATTAGATCATATGATTATCATTATCTATATGACTGTTCGCTTATTATATATTTTTTATATTTTGCACATTGCATTGGCTGTGTGTAATCGTGTTTTTAATTATTGTCGATTTTAACTTTCCTTTTATGAAATTTCTGGTGTTGTGTGTAACCTTTAATAATCTATAATGATGGCCCCTGGCATCTTTGCATGAACATAGGGGGCTGGTACTTGTAGTTCTACCACACCAAGATTCAGTAATTGCATCCAACACTTGGCATGATTTATCCCTTTGCTTAATATAGTTATCTCCTCCTCACTATCCCCAAATGATTGTTATGATGCTGAGATCTCCTGGCATTGTCAAATGTGTTAGGTGGGTTCTCTCCCATCACAACCCCTTTTTTTATCTGGGCTGTGGATCCCTTTCTCTGGCTCTGCAGTCTTGGTCTTCTATAAAATGGCCGCCGGATACGATCTGCGCATGCGCGGGTTATCCGCGATGACGCGGGAGGCTTGCATTGCGCATGCGCGGGCGTCTTAGCCTCGCGCATGCGCAGTAGCGCTAAAATGACGCGATAATGCGTCTTTTCACAATTAAGAGGTCCTCTATATATAAGGGACCATGGTTGAGAGGCACATTCCCTTTGATAATGTGCCATTGCCACGAAACGCGTTAGGGATAAGGACACCTCTCACACCATTTATTATCCACTGGTTTCATGCATCTGACTGTCGGCCATCTTTTTGGATTCTATGCATCAGCTTTTTGGACATTACCATGTAAGTGTATTACTTACTTTTTACCTTTGAATAAAATACTACACTATCAAGATTTCTTTCTTTTGGGTCTTATTGCTGAGCCCCTGAGATGATCTCCTGATAAGAGAGTACACCAACCCTGGCGATAGAGGATATAAAGTGATTTCGTGTTACTGTAAAGAGGCGCACCCCCCCTGTTGGTAGGAGACGGCAAGAGTGGTGCACTGGTGTTCCTGAGGGCTTCACGCTGAGGACCATCTGGCTGTGACCAGGAGTAGGTCATTATACTCCAATGCGCATGTACTTGCGCTATCTGGTTAGTGCATTATACAGTTATTCCCCTATCACGGAAGTCACGGATTTCTTTGGATACATCACAGAACTTATGATTTTAGCATCACCATCACTATATGCACCTTGATTAGTCGGATAGATCTGCATTACTCATCTGATGATTGTTTTAACAATTTAAGAATGTGGAATCTGGTGCATGTTGAAATATGAACATTTAATCTGCTATTCATGCGAATTCCCTGTATTATTCACTCAAGCGCTGCATTTTTTGTATTTGACTTTTGATGAAGGGGGTATACGAGGTTTACCTATATGCTAGCAGCTTGAATCCCATCATATCCAGCGCTCGTCCCTCTCTTCATATACTGTATTAGGGCCATACCCTTTTTGGATAAACCTTTCTTTGATAACTTTCAATTGTACAATATAATCTTCTAATCTGGAACAATTCCTCATAATCCTTACAAACTGCCCTTTCGGTATTCCTTCGATCCACTGCGGGTGATGGCAGCTATTAGTAGGGATATATCCATTCCTATCGGTCTCTTTAAAAAAAAGTTTTAAAATATCATTTATTATTAAGCTTAAAAATTTTAAGATCCCAAAAATTTGCCGATTCTTTACTAATATTTTTTGTAAATCCCAAACCAAACTCATTTTCCCAATATATTCTAAAAATAGATTGAGATTTTCAGCTGTTCCATCCCAAACCACTAAAATATCATCTATAAATCTTTTCCAGATCTTTAATCCCTCCCAATGTCTTCCATAAATTTCTTTCCCCTCCCATCTAGCTAAATATATATTAGCCAGGCTGGGCGCAAATTTTGCGCCCATAGCCACGCCCTTTATTTGTTCATAGAATTCCCCTTGATACCAAAAATAGTTCCTTCCCATACTGAATTCTAGTAGCTGTACAATCAATTTCCTTTGCTTAATATGTAAGTCCATGTAGTTTTTTAATCCCCATATAATCGCTGCAATCCCATCATTGTGTTTGATGCTTGTATATAGCGAATTTACATCGATTGTGACCAAAAAGGTCTCTTCAGATACCTCCATCCCTTACAAGGTAATCACATCCTGACTATCTTTTAAATATGAAGGCATATATTTTACTACCGGCTGCAGGAAAAAATCAACATAATGTCCAATTCTCGAATGAATAGAATCAATACCATTTATAATTGGTCTCCCAGGGGGTTTCGTAAGGCTCTTATGTATTTTTGGTAATATATAGATAAATGGTGTTCTACAATACATAGGAATGAGATATTTCGCTTCTTTTTCACTCAAGATCTTATCTTCTTTAGCTTTAGCAAGTAATTCTTTTCTATAAGCAAATTGTGTAAAAAAAAAAAAAATACTGATCACTTCCCCAAAGTAGTACAATGTTACTATGGTAACATTATACTACTTTGGTCATAGTGCAATATGATAAAAAAAATCTTAAAAAAGAAAAAAAAAGTAATAAAAATTTTAAATAATACAAAATTTTTTAAAAATGTAAACAAATTATTAATTTTTTTTCGTACTGTCACCAGTCAGTGTCCCTGATCACTGCCATGCCAGTTATATGATGACGCTGTACTGCACTGGTGACAGTATGTAAAAAAAAAATTTTGAAAATTATTTTTTTAATTTTTAATTTTCCAAAAAATTATTACAAAACACATTACAATTTCAAAAAACTCGCCGTGCCTGTTATGCAATACGTTGGACTGTCTACTTTGCAAAAAGGGGTCATTTGGAGAATATCTGTACTGTTCTGATATTCTTGGACCTCAAGAAATTAGATTGGCTGTCAGTACTTCAGGATTGAGCAATTTTCAGATATATCCCATAGTTTGTGAACTCTATAACTTTCCTACAGACTAAAGAATAAATACTAATTTGGGTTATTTTCACCAAAGAAATGGAGCAGAATACAACTTGGCCTAAATTTATGAAGAGCAATTATTTATTTGCAAACTTTATAACAGAAACAAAGAAAAACGTGGGTTTTTTTTCAAAATTTTCGGTCTTTTTTTGTTATTTAGCAAAAAATAAAAACCCCAGTGGTGATTAAATACCACAAAAAGAAAGCTCTAGTTGTGTGAAGAAAATGATAAAATTTTAGTTTGTGTACAATGTTGTATGACCGCGCAATTGTCATTCAAAGTGTGACAGCGCTGAAACCTGAAAATTGGCTTGGGCAGGAACGAGGTAAAAGGACACTGTATTAACAAATGTGGAGGATTTTTGTTATATGATTTGTTACATGCAGTGTGTGTGTGTGTATATATATATATATATATATATATATATTTTTTTTTTTTTTTTTTAATTTAGTAATATATTGTTTATTATTTAAACCTAGCACTGCACTATTTCATATAATTGTTTGTAACTAGTAGCACGGCTGGTGGTGGCATTCTGGAGATTATGTGCATTTAATCACATCAATTGTATGACTACATTGTTTTATGGTTTATAGTTCATAAGGGAACTTTCTGTAGTAGCTAGCAAGACTTGTATTTCATAAAACTCCCTAAAGTGGAACTAAACCCAATCAACATGAACTGTTTTTAATCCTCATGCTACTACTTATTACTTCTTAGTAAATAAGTAGGAAGGTATATTATATTTACTTGTTCTATACTTTTTTTTTCTTCTTTTCTTCATTTTTGCAAGTTTTCCCTTGTTTTCTTATTTTTTTTTATTTTCAACTTTCAGAATTTGTAAAAGACTCCTCAAACCATACATTTTCTGAATGTACAGGACAGGTAGGACAAAAAAAACAAATAAACAATAAAATCATTATACACGGACACAAACATACCAGAACTTAAAAAAAAAGATGCAACAGTGCCTCCAGGCAAACAGTTGACTTGGATGGAGGGGAAAATCCATCTCCAGTTATGGGCCCTCAAAACAGCCCTCTTGTGGGTCCAGGAAAGAATTTGAAGTTTTAGGGACAATTCACACTACAAAAATGAACTCCAGATACATTTTTGCTTACAGCTCAAAAAGTAGAACATGCTGCATTTTTTCTGCCCAGAACCATACTGGATCATGGTAAACTGCAACAAAAATGAAGCGGAACTGCTTGTGGTGTGAACTGTAAGCAAAAATGTATTAAAAATGCACCTGAAGTGCATTTTTGTAGTGTGAACTGGCCCTTAGCCAGAATCTGGAGTTGCTTTTTTTCTTACAAGTAGATTAAGGACCTCGTGGAGGCATATGCTAAACTTTATGACAAATCTCTGCACCTAGGAAGAGGCTCTGGGAGGAAATTGCCAAAAGAGCTAATGCAGTAGATCCACATCAATATACCCTAGAATAGGTTAAGAAACATGAGTCAAATATTGTGCTCAATAGCAAGTTTAGTAGGGTGTGGGCTGTACCCACCTGACTCTGTGGAACCACTTAGAGAACAAAGGGTGTTACCAATCCCTCTGGCAAAGCACATTGTCCCCTTGTTGAGTGGAACAAGTACCTCTTCCCCATATCCTTGGCCTGGAGGATGTGGGAGTCTGCAGGTGGGTTACCTATTGGAATATGGTGGCCTCCTTTTAAAAAAAGGAGGCCACCATATATCTCCCCCCCCCCCCTCCGACATAAATGAATATGTATTACTTATTACTCCTGCTCATTCACAAAAAAAAAAGTAAATAAACACACTAAATATTTGAAAAAAGTCCTTTATTTTAAAAACATGCCCCACAATGTAATTCCAATATCAGTAATGTCATCCAGCAGTGTAGATCCTCGTCAATCGCTATATATGCTGCCACACACCCACTGAAACAAAAGCATCAATCGATCTAATGTGCACTCCTGAATGGGAATGACAGACTGTTGGTAGCTTGCTTTCTTGTAAACAGGGGGGGGGGGGAGGTTGCTGATGTGAAATAGCCAAATATGACCATGGACATGTTCGTGATGCCATCCACTGTCCCTGCCCTTTTGTTTACATTAAGCTGCCAGACAGGAATCCCCATCTGACAGTTGAATGGGCTTATGCAGGCCCAATGTTTTTTTTTTCAAATATTTTTTATTGAACACATTTCTTTTCCATACATATAAATAGAAAAAAATACATTAGATTACATAAATACTTTCCCTTACCATATCCCCCCCCAAAAAACCCCATCCTAACAGATACCATTAACAATATAAAGTACATTGTTTTTTCATTGTCTAATATTCCCAAATCCAAATACCATTCCAGAGGCCTCCACCCACAGTTTCCATACCTTTTCAAATTTGCCCACAAAGCCCCTTCTCAAATTTTTCTCTTATTAGCAGATTCTTAACCAGCCTGTGAGAGAAGGTGGAAACAGAGTTATCCATTTCTGGGCAATCATCTTTCTGGCCAGATAAAGACACTGCAGCACTGCCAGCTCTGTTGTGGAAGGGGCATTTTGATAATCCATTAATCATAATACACATAATTTAGGTTTCACTAAAAGAGTTATATTAAATACTGACTTTACCACTTCCTTCCAGTATCTATATAGTTTAGGCATATCCAAAACATATGAAGGAGACCTGCAGATGGATTCCCACAACTAGGACAGGATGCATCTGGATGTCTCCCAAGCAAGAACAGTTTTTGTAGTGTGTAATATGCCCTGTGAATTATATAGATCTGCTGCTACGTACCTGATGGGAGACTGAAATGACGAGGTCGGCCTCACTTGTGTCACTAGCCCTTACCCCCACTGGAGTTGGAACAGAGGGAGTCTAGGGACCAGGGGGACAAGAGCGCCAGTAGATGTTGTTTAAAGCTCTTGCAGATGATGACCTTGGAAGACTGATGATCTTCTGATTCAGGCACAGTAGTAACAAACAGAGCGGGTTTTGTAGATTGCCAGGTGTGCACCAGAGCAAAGCAGAAAGTGAGGGTGAGAGACAGGAGCAGTGTCATAAGAATAGCCAGAGTCATCAACAGGCGGACAGCACGGTACAGAATCAGAAGCAAGCCAAAGTCAGGAGCAGAGCCGAAGTCCGGAACCAGTATCAATCAGGAGAGCAATCAGAGTCAGGTCAGGAACAAGCCGGGTCAGCAACAAAGCAATCACACAGGAACAAGCAGGACATGGGGGAGCTGAAGACCAGTCAGCACCTAACATGGGCAGAGGCACTCTTTAAATAGCCCGTCTGGCACCAATATTCACCATATGTGCTCATGCGCACAACCGACCACTCTTCTCCGGACGTTTCTATGCGCATGCACATTTCTATTCACAATTTGTCTCACTGGAAATCCCTTACATCTGCATTAATTTTTGTGATGAGACAAAGATATTAGATCTACTGATTTTAATATACAATTCTAATGTGCATCGGTCAACTCCCTTACATCTTGTGCTAATCTTACTCTACATTTGAGGTCCAGTTTCTTTTTCAATGCCACTAAATGAATATTAGCATACAACTTTGATATCAATCCTTTAGTGGAAGTAAATTTTACAAAATCTTTAAAAATGGGCATTACACCATTTAAGCTCGTCTGTTTTAAACTAGACTGTCAATGCATTCCTTATCTGTAAATATTAGTAAAAGCACTTATTCTTAAACCCAAATTCCTCTCCAAGCTCTTGAAACATTTTCAGTGTCCTAGTGGAATATAATTTTGAGTGTCTCACAACTCCCTTCTGTTTCTAGCTATTAATTCTCTATTTCCCCAAGTTCTGGTAAATTTTTGTTATCCCATAGAGAGGCATATTCTATAAGCCCTGTATAACTAAGCAGGGAGTGTATTATCCGCTACAACTTCACCAACAGCTGAATTGCAGGGCACTGTTGCTCGGTCTTCAATGACCCTGCCTCCAATGCTCCAACTAGTGTAGAGTGCGGCATACAGGCCATTAATGCATAATGCTATAGTAAGCAATATTCTCCTCCAGTGCACAACCCTGTAAGTGCTGCAGCTGAGCTGCCAGAAAGTAAATCCAAGGATGTGGTATGGCAAACCCACCCCTATCCTTTGGCAGCTGCAGCACTCCGAGATGCATCCTGGCCCAACCCCGTCATCACATCAAATCTCTAAATAAAGTATCTATCTTTTCAAACCAGACTCCATCAATCCATACTGGGGAATTATGCAGGATATACAGGAGTTGGGGCATCCACACCATCTTAACTACAATGGTCCACCACTGACAAGAGAAGGCGAAACCATGTCTTACATTTTTCCCTAAACATGGCCAATAAAGGTATTAGATTTTCAAAATATATAATTTTGTGTTTGCTATTACAGTTCTTCACAAATACTTAAACCTTTCCACTACCTGCATATGCTTGACACTATCAGGCAGTACTTCTGTCAATGGGTCTAGTGGGAGTAAAGTAGATTTTTTTCAATTAATAGATAGACCAGAAGAAAAACCAAAACTCTTTATAGTGTCCATTGCTGTAGTCAACAATTGGCTTGTGTCGCCCAGGAACAACAAGGTATTATCTTCATATAGTGCAATATTTTTCTTCATTAGCTCCTCTCCAAAACTCCCTTATATTTCTTGCTGCTCTAATCATTATCGCCATGGTTCCATGGCCAGAAAAAAAAAAGCATGGGTGTTTATAGATAAAAAAAAGCACACAAATGCATGCGCCCACCACCATTCTAACCCACTCCTGTAATTTCCTGGGTTTCCCTCCCGCAGGCTGCAGCTAGTGCTCGGAAGGGAGATGCTGTCCTTCATGAACAATGATAGCAATCTGTACAGATTGCTTCTGTGTTCATTGGTCACTGACATAGTAAATTGTGTTGTGTGTGTGATAGTTTCTAAATGAATAAGTCTCTATGCAGAATTCTCTGTCCATTTTTGTGAACTCCAGGAGGCCTATAACACAAACATTATTCCTCTGTAATCAATTTTCTAAATCCTCCAGTCTATGGTTTTGCATATCAACTTTCCCCTTTACAAGTTCCATCTTTTTTTTTCACAATAGTTATGGCATCTTCCACTTCATTAATTCTATCTTCCAAAACCACAGTGCGATCTCTCACTTTTTGCAGATCATGCTGTAAGGAAAGTTATCTCCTCCTTAATACTTTTTAGTTGATCAGTAATTTCAGACAATGAAGATTTGAAGCCATTAACCACTATCAACACCTCTCTCAAGGATATTCCTCCACTAATGATGTATCTAAAATAGTAGAAGGATCCTTAGCTCTCACCACAGTTAGAGTACAAGGTGCCAAAGTCATCTTGGGGGACCCATCCTGCTGACCTGATGCTGAGACTTTAGATGTTACCGATAGTGATGGCCTGGACTGTTGTTGCAGCTTTCCAGCACTCTGAGAAGGATTATAAGCAAAATGTTTCAACTTTGCTACCTTTGCCTCTTAACTCCAGTCTTTCACTGTATGATGTGATTGGGAGCCAGCACTATCCTTTGTCATTAATGTCGCCCCCTTTTTTTTTGTCATATTAATTTCTGACACCTTCTATGCAGCTCCACATGCCTCAGCACTGCCTCTCCCTCCAGCTCCCGCCAATTGGCAGTTCTGCAGAGGGATCAGGAAGCTGAGCTCTGCTGAAAACTGGTGGAAAATGCCAAAGATTGTCAGGGATCACTGGATGCTGTTGAAAATTACCGAGCACCATCAGGAAGAGCCGTGCCAATGACAGCTCTCTGCCACTTACACCAGATGCCAGTCCCTCATCTCTGCTTCTCTTAGATCCAAGGTGTCTCTCCATGGCCCACCACCACTCAGCTCAACTCCAGCCAGGCACCAGAGGGGAAACATGGGAACAGCCCCAGGACACACTGGAGGCCTACCAGGATGGAGGAGCAACTGATGAGCTATACACACTTTCTCACATCGGCATCAGGCCATGCCCCCCACTGGTTGTTTTTGGATGTCATTGACCACTGGGCACTTAGAATCCAGGAACCCTGAGCAGAAAGCTGTCACATTTAACAATGGTAATAATACCTCTGCTAAATGTACAGTGGATATCAAAAGTCTTTTTCCACCTTTAATGTAACCTAGAAAATGTACAACAAACTGAAACCTTTTAGGTGGAGGGAAGTAAAAATAAAAAAACAAAATAATATGGGTGTACACCCTTAAACTAATACATTGTTGAAGCACCTTTTGATTTTATTACAGCACTCAGTCTTTTTGGGTATGAGTCTATCAACATGGCACATCTTGACTTGACAATATTTTCCCACGCTTCCTTGCAAAAACACTCCAAATCTCTCAGATTGCGAGGGCATCTCCTGTGCACAGCCCTCTTCAGATCACTCCACAGATTTTACATTGGATTCAGGTTTGGGCTCTGGGTGGGTCATTCCAAAACTTTAATACTCTTCTGGTGAAGCCATTCTTTTGTTGATTTGAATGTAAGCTTTGGGTCGTTGTCATGCTGAAAGATGAAGTTCCTCTTCATGTTCAGCTTTCTAGCAGAAGCCTGAAAGTTTTGTGCCAATATTGACTGGTATTTGGAAATGTTCATACTTTTCTCTACCTTGACTAAGGCCCCAGTTCCAGCTGAACAAAAACAGCCCCAAAGCATGATGCTGCCACCACCATGCTTCACTGTGGGTATGGTGTTATTTTGGTGATGTGCCGTGTTGTTTTTGTGCCAAACAACATCTTTTGGAATTATGGCCAAAAAGTTCAATCTTGGTTACATCAGACCATAACACATTTTCCCACATGCTTTTGGGAGACTTCAGATGTATTTTTGCAAAATTTAGCCAGGCTTGGATGTTTTTCGTCATAAAAAAAGGCTTCCATCTTGCCACTCCACCCCATAGCACAGACATATGAAGAATATGGGAGATTGTTGTCAGCCAGTACTTGCCAGATATTCCTGCAGCTCCTTTAATATTGCTGTAGGCCTCTTGGTAGCCTCCCAGACCAGTTTTCTACTCCTCTTGTCATTAATTTTGAAGGGACGTCCAGTTCTTGGTAATACCACCATATTTTCTCCACTTAATGATGACTGTCTTCACTGTGTTCCATGGTATAGCTAATGCCTTGGGAATTCTTTTCTACCTTTCTCCTGACTGATACCTTTTAACAATGAGATCGCTGTGATGCTTTGGAAGTTCTCTGCGGACCATGGCTTTTGCTGTAGGACGCAACTAAGAAAATATCAGGAAAGAACTACTAGAAGAGTTGAACTTTATTTAGGGTTAATCAGAGGCACTTTAAATGATGGCAGGAGTTCTACATCTCCTCCTCTAACTATTCTCCTTTCTATCTTCTTTTTATCTCACACCTTTATACACTTCCATTATTAATATATCCCCAATAAAATATAGCATTTAATTTCACATACAGGTGTGACTAATTTCACGTGGCTCACATGCTCCTGAAATTGACACACAAATCATAACATACACATCATCATGTGCTATCCTTACCCAACACCTCACATTCCCTTAACATAAGGGCTCACAAGTAATTAGATCAGTAATCAATATACCAATATCGACTTATCTATTATACTCTTTGTATCTGCTGGTTCGCTATATACATTTGATGTAATGGTATATCTCACCTCGATTTGTACTGCAGTTTAAACCCGTGGCCCGTCTGCAAACAAGATGCTACATGTTGTGTCTATGTTCGGACTGTGATCCGTATTTGTATGTACATTGATATGACTTACTTTTTCTAATAAAAGTATTTTTGGAAAAAAAAAATTATGGCAGGTGTTTACTATTTAACAGATTCCCCCCCTAAAAGATTTCAGTTTGCTTTTCAATTGAGTTGTACAGTTTATAGGTCACATTAAAGATGTAAAACATTCTAAAATAATGTATCTTTGTCTAATTTTTTTGCATCACAGAAACATGACATCTTAACAAGTGTGTGTAGACTTTTTATATCCACTGTATATGTGGGGCAGCACAGTGGCTAAATGGTTAGCACTTCCACCTAGCAGCACTACGATCATTGGTTCAAATCCCAGCGACGGTACCACCTGCCTGGAGTTTGCATGTTCTCCCTGTGCCTGCATGGGTTTCCTCCCACACTCCAAAGACATGCTGGTAGGTTAATTGGATCCTGTCTAAATTAGCCCTAATATGTGTATGTATGAATGTAAGTTAGGGACCTTAGATTGTACACCCTTTGAGGGTTAGGGACTGATGTGAATGTACAATATACATGTGTAAAGCACTGTGTAAATTGACGGCGCTATATAAGTACCTGAAATGAATAAAATACATTTCTGAAGCAGGGAGTTTGACTCAATAGGCATTTAAAAACCTCATTTAGTTTGCCAGTTCGCTGAATGGACAAAGTTTGGACCAAATTCTACTTTGGTCTGAACCCAAACCTCATCCTTACTGCAGAGACTCAGAGAGCACTAAAAACTAAACAGCTACCAATACTTCTTCACTTCTAAACTAAAAAAATAAATGTTTGCCATTGCATACACATTAACATAAAATCTGATAGGATAGGGATGAGAGCTGCCAGCATAGTCTATACCCAATTTGGGATTAGTAGTGAGAAAGGAATTTCCAAGGGAAGAGCAGCAGAGCAGAGAATTAACTTAAAAACAGGCACTGGAAAACACAAATACTTTGCAAAAGCTCATTTGATTGTTAGCAATGGCTATAGTTCTGCCACTGGAGTAAACAGGGACAAACTATTTATTTAGAAAAGAGTAGATGTTTTGGGGTGAAATACTAATGCAGTAGAGCAAGATCACTTTCAAATTGATGTTCTTAGGTTGGTAAATGAGTGAAAATGTAAGTTTTGAAGTCTCAAGCATGTGCGCAAGCAATTTCTGAAACATTATTTTAACTTGCACATGATTGAATGATTTGAGTGAGCTCAGCTTCACTTCATTTACTATGCTAAGTTCTAATTCACTTTGCACAATGAGCATGCTTAGACCACAATAAAAATGAAAAGCTGAAAAATACTTTTGCAAAGAGAACACCCTCTACTCTTTTAATAAATACACCCTTATGTATTACAAAAAAAGTTGAGTGGTAGGAAAACAAATTACAAGGAAAGCAACAAACGAGAAATAGATTTCAAAAAGATTTAATGTATAAAATAATTTGAAAAATATAAAATGTATACAATATATAAAATAATATAGATACAAATATTTTACATACCCTGGCTTTTAGAAAGCCCAATTCCAAGTCTTCAGACCAATTCGGTGATACTGTGGTGCTGTTACAGGATGCACTCCAGAAACTCCTGAGGAGTCAATTTTGGCAGAACTGATTTGGAAATGGATATAAAGGATGTTAACAGCTTGTTAAGACCCTAACAACCATTTTACATTTTTTCCCAGTTTCAACCTAAACAATGATGGGGTGAGGTTATTGCACTGCCTAAGGTTGGCGTTGGTTTAAGGTATGAATCAAGGCTGTAAACCTAACCACTGAATTTCACAGACTGTATTTGGTAAGCTAAAAGCTTACAGATCAGGGAAAGGCTCCCTTTTGTGGCTCCCCCTTAGTTTCCTTACTCTGTACTGATTGTGCCAACAGATGTTTGGTCACAAACAGGTTATGCTACACGTACTAAGTAAATGACAACTAGATGTGAACAGTATTTGCAAAATATATGATGAAGCTGTAGAAAGTATAGGAGAATTAGATCTACTAGATATCACAGTTAAAACCATTTCAACAAAACTCATACAGTTGTTAATGTGATATGATTGTAACTCATGATACTTCATCTTGTAAAATGTATAGAATAGAAATGCAATACAATACTTCAAATATGGTGTTCTTGAGATGTGAGCAGGTTGGTGGACCATAGTATTTTTTTATTATGACAGAAGCATGTTTTCATATGAAACATGGAATAATAAACATAAATTCTTTTATCATCACATACAGTATGTATTGAGACAATCCTATGGTACCTTGAAAGTATAGTATGTTTACCTTACCATAGATTCATCGAACAGGAATGTTGATAGAGGTATTGAAATTTCTAGAAGCAGTATGGTATTTGTATATCTTAGTTTTATGTGGAAAATTCTCAAGTGAACAGTGACTGTCCTTTCAGATGCCTTCACTTATTGGAGGTTCAGGCAGCCACCATTGTCATGGCTGTCTAAATACAACAGCCATGACAGTATGGATGGGGAAATCTATTGATTTGCTCTTGTTCTTCTCATGGCCTGATGAAAGAAAATCTAGCCATGTATTGCTAGCATAAAATAAAAACAGGTCTAGAGATGACAAATAGTAGACAGGAGACACTCACTGCTGGATCACAGATTCTGAAAAGAAACATGGAAAGGACGGGCAAGTTTCAGTCAATGGTCCACAGCATGGCAGCAGCACACCACAAGGAGGGAAGTCAAGAAGGACTGGGCAAGGGAGGTAGCTGTGTGGCTGGAGTTCTTTGCAAAGTAGCAGGAGAGAACATCTATTGATCAGAGAGTGGAGTGATGCATGTACTATTCTGGACAGTGTACTTGTTCATGTGTTCCGAGCTCTGTGGAGAATGTCAAACTTAAACATACCGTAGATTCTAAGAATCTACTCTGACTTCTGTTTGTGAGCCCAATGTTGCTGTAACAAACAGCTGTGAGACTTCTGTAGCTGTTATCAGCTGTTCCTCTGCATGTGTCACAGGGAAGGGAACTCTAGCCAGTGATTGACAGTTTCAGCTCTGTTCCTGTGTGTTGTGTGAAGGAGTGGTGTGTCTCTTCCCTCCAATCCATTCTCACTTAGCTCTGCAGAGTATAACTTCATCTCTCTGCACCCTGCTTTCTGTAAATTCAGACAAGCTGTATAATTTCTAGAAATTGAAGAAATGTAGAGAAGAGAATACTGCAGATAAACAGGTAAAGCTTATGTAAGAGGATTTGGTTCATCTCTGTGTATCACCTGAGATCAGTCACTTCACCGAATATATGTAAGGGTTTAAAACCACTTTAAGTGTGGTATGGACCAGGGAGACCTGTTACACTTACTTTAGAAGTGCACTAAATTAGTGCGGTTCTGGCAGGAATTTGTTCTGTTTATTATTCAAACTTTTTATATAACAGTTTAATGCAACCCCCTTACTTACATCCTGAGTAAATAGATATAGATACTCTTTATTATTATGTAGCTGAGGCTGATATATGATTATTGCTGATTATTTGCAAGAAAGTAGGTTGCTAAAGCTCCACCATCACTTAGTGAATGGTTGGTAAAAATTAGGTTGGTTATGACACTTGAAAAACTTGCTAAACATGAAAACATGCTAGGTGTAATTACCATTTCTTATCTTATCCAAAACATATTTATATATATTTCAAATATGGGTCTTGATAAGCTCTAAAGGGTCTATTGATGAAAAAATTGCTTTGCAAATGTCCCAACTAGGGTTGAGGTCAGTGTTTAGATGTTCATCTAAATGTTGAATGTTTAGCAGATTCTGCATTCAGGAACATGATAGATTCCGGCTGTCAATGGTTGCTAAGGAAGCAGTGGGCACTGCACCCAACGCATCCTTACCAACCACTGATGTCACAAAGCACATTTCCTTACATGACCAGGAAACCCTGGCCATATAAGCAAATGTACTGGTAAAAGGAATGGTGGCTACCTGAAGCAGTAGCAAGCCGCACAATAAAGTAGTGGAGTATGCTTACTGGGTAGGGAAAGACAGAAGATCTTAAAGTAAAAAATCACTGATATTCACTAGTTAGCTATCCATCAGAGAAGCAGAGCTGGTTGTTTGTTAAGACTCTTGGTTGTTTGCCATTTTGGATGGCTCTGATGGTCAAATTTGGTGGGCTAATTTGGAAGAGTTTTAAAGTTTAAAATGGTAGTATTATATTGTTATTTCCCTAGGAAGACATGAGATACTCATTCCACTGCTCAGTCAAAAAAGGGCTGGGCGGAGATTGTGCTGACATCACCCACGCCTGTTTGAAGCCACCACCAGCAGTGTTTATGACTTATATGCTCCATTTGTCTTTGAATTTTGTAAGTGTTCTTTTATTCAGTTTAATAAATCATTTGTATGTTATCACACTATCTGGACTATTATCCTGTTTGACCGAGCACACAGCAGATCATAATAAGGGTGGAAGGAGGAGAGATATCAAAATCTGTGACACCTCTTTTCCATTTAGGAAGTTACAAGCAAGATATGTTCAGCGTCATGCTCTATTAGACCACCTATAGTCTGGAGTGTAACTATTCGGTAAGGGGCAGTGTGTTTTTTCTTGTGGTGGGCACAAGAGTCTCTATTTCACTATACACGTGGGGGATTATTGTGGACACAGCTGTTAATTATAATTAAGATTTTGTCATCAAAAGACTTTTTCATTGTTTGGTATTTCATGCATTTTGACTTAATATTATTGGTATGAGCACATTTAAAGTATAAGTGACTCACTATTAGTATTTTTTTTATCAATAATGCAACAATAACTGAATGTTGAAGTATATCTATAGCTGAAATTTCCTCTCAATTCATGTGTCTTTAAGACAGGAAGTGAAATTTCCCCCAATTGGACCCATGGGTTTAACTATATATGTAGGGATAAAAGTTTTTTGTTTTTTTTTACTTTTAGATAAAGTAGGAAAGGGTTATAACCACTGTTAAGTTTTTTTTTTGTTGTCTGTGTACCATTACGGAAATCTATAGAAATTTCTTGTTGCTTCCTGTTTCAAATGCACCAGGAAGCTACAGGAAATCTCCCAAAATTAGGGCAATTGCCTTCTCATATAGTTGCCTTCTGAACAGTTCACCTTACAGTTTTGTTCTGAGGACAACTCTAAAATTTAGCATTTTCTCTCACTTTCTTTACCATGGAAAAAGAGTAAAAAGAGTGAGGAGACTAGGGGAGATAGTTTTTGGTTGAACTGGATGGACTTTTGTCTTTTTTCAGCCAAACTAACTATGTAACGAGCTATGTAACTAACTATGCAACTAGTTGAGATGCAATTAATCAAAATACCAGTGTCAATAAACTGCATTACCTGAGATTTTTGTGTCTGTCAATTATATTATTGGTTATTATTATTATTATTATTATACAGTATTTATAAAGCGCCAATAGTTCGCTCAGCGCTGTACATTACAAAGGGGGACAGAACATGTGACAGAACAATACCAATACAATGCAAAACATGAGGGGATTGAGGGCCCTGCTCTTTCGAGCTTACAATCTAGGAGGTTATATTATTATTATTATTATTATATGCTTTAATGCCTGGTAATGCAAGGTGCATTGTTTCTGTGTGTTGCTAAGTGGCAAGTCAAGATGTTATATTTATTAAGCACGTTGCTAAGGAATTTCATAAGCGAGGTTTAGGTTATCTCCTCAGAGGAAAGATATAAATATTTTAGTATGGAAGAAATAATATTGTGTAACAATCACAATGTTTAGAATAATGTCTCCCTTGTGAAATAACAAAAGGCTGAAGTTGGAGAGGGATAAAGAAGCAAACAATGCCTAGCACATATTGCTATAGACATTAGCCTTTCCAAAATATGACTGGGTTAAGGGAAAAATAAAGGTAAAATACCAAGAAGCAATAGTGCTCATTATATACCTGATTTAAAGTGGTTTTGACGGCGGTAGTTTGTAGACAGTTGTTGTGACAGGTGTATAGCTTTTAATTACATGAGCAACTAAGTAACACTTCCTGGAGTTATTTTTACATATTCTGTAAATATAATATAAAAGTCAGTCATTTTCCTTTTAGCTTGAATAAAACCTACAATAAAATATTTACATACAACATATATACATTGTTTTACTAAAGGTAAAAACGTTTTTCATTTTTCAGGGGAACTTTTACTTTGCAAGGGAATTTCACAGTAACAATTCACTTTGCACATGACTGGACATCAGCATATCTTAACCTCATTCTATAAGACAGGGGAAAGTGAAGAAAGAACAGCCTATTTGTCTTTAGTACATCAACACCACAGTGTCATCCACATCCTTCAACCAATTATATTTCAAAAGGTATCAAATATGACATCTACATGTTGCACCTTTGCTAAAGAGTTACAATGTACATTAATGAGCTGAATGTCTGCAATTACAGCCAGTAAAAAAATCCAATGAAGGAGCATTCTGTTTAACTGCTTGTTTGCCTGTATATTTGTCAGTTTAAAGTGTTACTAAACCCAGGACCCTGCATTCACTATATCTGGTCTCCCACAGTACACACAACATGGAAATGTAATTATTTTAGTAAATAGAAACTGCTAAATACCAGCAGAGCACTGGTTAAAGCTTGTAGAAGGAGTTTTCTTTCTGCTCTAGGAGGATACAAAACCCTCTGACCTCTGTCTGAACAGTGTTGATTGGCCCTGTGCTGATCACATGCACTCTCCCAAGAAAGAAAAACCTGTCTAGCAATACACACTAAACTGAGCATGTACAGAAGAGCTATGGGTTCAGTCTGTCTTATCAGCGTGGGCATTTGAACAAGAGGAGGGGCAGAGAAGTCAGGATTAAACAGCCTTTTTGCAGAAATGCAGAGGATTAACCTCTTAGACTCAGTGAGTATAGCAAGCATACGTTACTGTATATACAGACTGATTTTAATGTTGTGGGTTTAGTAACACGTAAAAAAATGTTTTCATGCATTAAATAATATATGAACATGTATGAGTAGAGATAAAGTGATTAATTTACTAAAACCAAATAGGATGTTCAATTTGTAAGGGAAATTTTACTTTGGAAGGGGATTTCTCTTTAGCTTAGTGAGTGAGCTGATGCTCTGCTGACTTCCATCATCCAATCACGTGCAAGCATAAACACTGTTTTTTGTATATTCCTTGTATACGATCAGTTGTTTGAGTCATTGATTTATTTGATGTGGGTAAACCAAAATTATGTAGCTGGACATATTTTTAAAATCCTGTTCACATTTCCTGGCCCTCCTGAAGGCTACCTAGCATGCCTTTTCTCCATCCTCTTTCCTTCGCTTTCCCAAAATTAAAGGATAAATTAACTCAAGAATTTTGTAAACTATTAATTCTATCAGTCCGCTTGTAGTAGGAATGAACAAAGGGAGAACATTTTAAAATCCAACCTGGGTGGCTCTCTTCAAAAGATAGCATAGATAGATTAGTGCAGTCACCCAAGGCAGGGTATTGTGTAAAATAAAAGAAAAAGAGTCTGAAGAAAAGAAAACTAATGCTGGTGCCTCATCTAAGGATTGGTAAGTTGGACGATATCACATTTTTGGTTTTGGTCTTAGGCTGGCCATACACTATATAATTTTCTTACAATTTTCTGTTCAATTTCTGCTCAATTTCCTTTAGATTTACCTTCAACTGTGTAGTGCAAGGGCCTGCCTTTTTGGATACAATTAAAAGTGTTGTTTAGGTTTGACCTCATTATATGGTTTTTGGTAAATCTAAAGCATAAATCTCAAGAAAATTGTATAATGCATGTCCAGCCTTAGATACCCTTTTATTGGAATGGTTTTGCAACTAGAAAAATCTCTAAGGTGTGCATTTGTGCTGGATGCTTTTAGAGCTGCTTAATTTACTATTGAGAACAATGATTAGTCAATTTACTGCTGTAGGATCACCATTATTTGATATTTGCAAATGTTTTTATATTTTCTATGTTATCTTTGTTAAACGGACATCATAAAGGCTGTAGGGCACTTGGATACTTTCACAAGATATTGTTTTAATAAGTATTTATTTGATTACTGTTGAATGGGAAATATCCCATTGTAAATATATTTGACACATTTATTGCATATCAACCAAAGACTTGGAAAGAAAGATACACAGCAAACATGGTAAGTTCTGAGATCTGCATCAGGATAATTAATCCTGATTTGTGATGAAATATGCCGCTGTTTATTATAAAAATCCTTCCTTCATTAATGCCAGATGCTCCAGACAGTGATCTTCCATTGCTGTGACTGAGAGCTCCAGATCTTGTACAATGAATGGATCCTGCCATTTGCCCTCCCTTACCTTTCCTGTTTTCCATTCACAAAGCACCTAGGGGGGAATTTGCTAAAATTAAATCATATGTTGTAAAGTGCTGCGTAAACTATATAAATCCTGTATTATAATAATAATAATAACAAAATCAGCATCTATCTTCAGCTTGTTCAGTTAAGCTTTAAAAGTAAAAGCTAGAAGTCGATTGGTTGCCATGTACAGCTGCTCAAGATTCAGCCACTTACACTCTTAGTAAATTTCCCTCCTTCTGTGAAATAGAATATATTGTTTTTTTGTGACTGAACAATGGAAGAGGAAGAGGAGGGTAAATGACAGGATCCCTACACTTTATGAGAGCTTGAGCTCAGTCAATGCACCAGAAGCTATTTATAAAATGTTTTATGAGATGCTTTTGTTTCTTAAAGTGTTACTAAACCTACAACTGAAAAATCAGTCTGTATATGCAGTAAAGCATGCTTGTTATACTCACTGTGCAACCTAAAGGGTTAATCCTCTGCATTGTGTAAAAAACATTTTTTGATCCTGACCTCTCTGATCCTCCTCTTCTTCCAGTATCCCCCTCTTATCTCCTAATAAGATATATCATGTGGAGTCCCTCTGCACATGCTCAGTTTGGTGTGTATTGCTAGAGAGTTTTTTTTTTTGAGAGAGTGCATGTGATCAGCACAGAGCCAATCAGAGCTGTCCAGACAGAGGTCAGGGGTCCTGCATCCTCCTAGAGCAAAATTAAAACTCCTCCTACTAGCTTTAGCATGTGCTCTGCTGGACACTGATAGAAGTCACAAGACTACTCTCACTGATGATGAGAAAAGGTAGCTAGCAGATTCTATCTACTAAAATAATTGCACTTCCATGTTCTGTGTACTGTGGGAGACCAGATACAGTGAATGCAGGGTCCTGGGTTTAGTAACACTTTAATGGCTTCTGATTTAATATATTTCAATTTGCTATAATTTATACAGCAGTACAGGTGACATTTACCAAACTTTCACTGCAGGCAAATTTTCCTGTCTTGATGTATGTGTTTTAAATTACAGAGATAATGAGAAAGGAATGAGCTGATACAATACAAGGTATCACATCCCAATTATAGCACAGAACAACATACCAAATGAAGAGGGTTGACTTTTAAGGTACCCAACACAGTCTGAATGATAAACATAATTCTCTTTGATGATATCATGATTTATTAAAAGAAATATAAAACCATGTTGCTCACAGTAGCAATTGATTTAATGCTTCCGTATTCAAAATGTCCCCAATCCACACATATCTGTTTAACCACTTGCCGACTGTGCTATAGCACAGTTGGCTAGTTCTGGGAGGGCATCCACAGATGTCCTCCCAGAACCATGCCCCACTCACACCCCCTGCTGCAAGCATCTGGTGCACTCTGTGATTGCTGTGTCCTCTGAACACAGCTGATCACAGATCGTGGTAAAGGGCCAATCACAGTAGCCCTTTACCATCTGATTAGCTGCGTCCAATCACAGCTATTACATTGTAAACATATTTGTGCTGTGACAGCTTGAGGAGAGGAGAGCCAGTAACTGGCAATTCTGATTATGAGTGCAGCTCCATCAGTGCCCATCAGTGCTGCCTATCAGTGCCCATCAGTGCTGCCTATCAGTGCCCATCAGTGCTGCCTGTCAGTGCTGCCAATAAGTGCCTCCTCATCAGTGCTACCTATCAGTCCCTATAAGTGTCACCTATCATTGTCCATCAGTGCTGCCTATAGGTTCCCATTAGTGCTGCCTATCAGTGCCTATCGGTGCCCATTCGTGCCACCTATCAATGCCCATCAGTGCCGCCTATCAGTGCACATCAGTGTTCATCAGTGCCACCTCATCAGTGTCCATTAGTGCACCCTTTCAATGCCCATCGGTGCAGCCTATCAGTGAAGGAGAAAAATTACTTATTTGCTAAATTTTATAACAGAAACTAAAAACAACTTTTTTCATAATTTTTTGTCTTTTTTTTTTTTTGTCTGTTTAGCAAAAAATAAAAAACTCAGTGGTGGTTAAATACCCCCAATAGAAAGCACTATCTATCTAAAAAAACTGATAAAAATTTCATATGGCTACAGTATTGCATGACCGCGCCACTGCTATTCAAAGTGTGACAGCACTGGAAGCTCAAAATTGGCCTGGGCAGGATATATCCTTTTGTATAGGTCTGGATATAACTGTATGCATTCCAATATCAGCTGTTAGTTATTATACCCTACTCAAAAAATTAAAGGAACACTTTTTTTAACCACTTCCAGACCGGACACTTTTACCCCCTTCCTGACCAGGGCAATTTTCAGCTTTCAGCGCTATCACACTTTAAATGACAATTGCGCGGTCATGCAACACTGTACTCAAATGAATTTTTTACCATTTTTTTGAGACAGATAAAGCTTTATTTTGGTGGTATTTATTCACCGCTGGGATTTTTATTTTTTTTGCTATGTAAATGGAAATGTCCCAAAATTTTGAAAAAAAGTGTTTTTTTAATAAAATTTTGCAAATAAATAATATTCCATCATAAATCTTGGCCAAAATTTATTCTGTTATCTTTTTAGTAAAAAAAAAAAAATCCAAATTAGTTTATAACCAAAAATTATAATTTTTAAACATTTTTTTTTACATTTTTATTTTATTTTTTTATATTATTATTTTTTATTTTTTTTTACATACTGTCACCCTAGCAGTACAGTTTCACCATGGTGACACTGTACTACTTGTTGGGGGTGATGAGGATTTTTTTTTTATACACTGATTGCTTTTATACCCATATAGGATGTAAAAGCAATCATTTCTCTTTCTCTCTGTCTGCATTCTTGCACTCATTGAGAATTACTGAGTGAGCTGTGATTGGTCACACCTTGTCACATGGTACAAGACTGTTGTGAATAGCCTTGTACCATGTGACCTCTGTGATCATTCACAGATTTCACACGTAGTAAGCAATGATGTCACAAGTGATATCTTGCTTACTACTTTGCATGTGATCACTGATTGGCCAATCAGTGATCACATGATCGGGACCTCGTACAGAGGTCCCGTCCGACGATCGGTGTTTCACTGTGTCTGGAGGACACAGCGGGCACCGGATCGCGGTGCTGCGCGCTCCCACAGAGCGTGCACAAGCAGGGTGCGGGGAGGCCGTTTATAAACGGCCAACCGACCCTGCAGTGCCACCGTCCGGCCGTTTATATGCAAAGGCCAGTCGGGAAGTGGTTAATAAGTATAGCATCAAGTCAATTAAACTCCAGGGATATTGATCTGGTCAGTTAAGTAGCAGAGGGGGTTGTTAACCAGCTTCAGCTGCTTTGGTGTTAATGAAATTAACAACAGGTGTATTACATGGGAAACAATGAGACGACACCCAAAACAAAAATGGTTTTACAGGTGGAAGGCACTGACAATTTTTTCCCTACTTATCTGTTCTGGCTGTTTTTCACTAGTTTTGCATTTGACCAGGGTCAGTGTCACTACTGATAGCATGAGGCAACACCAGAACGCTACAGAGGTTGCACAGGCAGCCCGACTCCTCCAGGATGGCACATCAATACGTCCCATTGTCATAAAGTTTGCTGTGTCTCCCAGCACAGTCTGAAGAACATTCAGGAGATTCCAGGAGACAGGCAGTTACTTTAGGAGAGCTGGACAGGGCCGTAGATGGTCATTGACCCTTTAGCAGGACCGGTATCTGCTCCTTTGTGCAAAGAGGAACAGGATGAGCACTGCCAGAGCCCTACAAAATGACCTCCAGCAGGCCACTGTTGTGAATGTCTCTGACCAAACAATCAGAAACAGACTTTATGAGGGTGGCCTGAGGGCCCGACATCCTCTAGTGGGCCCTGTGCTCACTGCCTGGCACCATAGAGCTCGATTGGCATTTGCAATTGAACATCAGAATTGGCAGGTTTGCCACTAGTGCCCTGTGCTTTTCACAGATGAGAGCAGGTTCACCCTGAGCACATGCGACAGACATGAAAGGGTCTGGAGAAGCTGTTGAGCACATTATACTGCCTGTGACATGGTTCAGCGTGACCATTTTGGTGGTGGGTCAGTGATAGTCTGGTGAGACATAAACATGGAGGGACATACAGACCTCTATAGGCTAGATGATGGCACCCTGACTGCCATTAGGTATCGGGATGAAATCCTTGGACCCATTGTCAGACCCTACACTGGTGTAGTGGGTCCTGGGTTCCTCCTGGTGCATGACAATGCCTGGTCTCATGTGGTGAGAGTATGCAGGCAGTTCCTGGAGGATGAAGGAATTGATACCACTGAATGGCCCCCATGCTTTCCTGACCTAAATCCAATAGAACACCTCTGGAATATCATGTGTCGGTCCATCCGACAGCACAAGGTTGCACCTCAGACTGTCCAGGAGCTCAGTGATGCCTTGGTCCAAATCTGGGAGGAAATACCCCAGGACACCATCCATCGTCTCATTAGGAACATGCCCCGACATTGTCAGGCATGCATACAAGCACGTGGGAGCCATACAAACAAATGAGTACCATTTTGAGTTGTTGCAATGATATTTCTGCAAAGTGGACTAGTCTGCTGCATCATTTTTTCACTTTGAGTTTCAGGGTGTCTTTGAATTCAGTCCTTTGTAGGTTGATAATTTTCATTTCCATTAAACAATGGGGCTTCCTTACATTCCTAACATATTACCCAGTCCATATCAGTACAGATATCCAGCATGATATTTTTCCCCATTGAGATCTGATGTGTTTTCAAAGTGTTCCTTTAATTTTTTGAGCAGTGTAGTTAGAGCAGATAAGGTGAAGAAGTGATGATTTGGCTCAACTCATTTCCCAGAACTAAATTCAGCTTCAAGGCCAATTCTTCAGCAAAAGCAAAATGCATATAATAAATTAATGATCTGACAGTTAGGAATATCAATTTAGGCCATCCTCCTCCTCCTCCTTCATACAAACATATATTCAAAGTACTTTGGCAACAATGCAACAGAGATACCTAGATGTATGATGCAAAATTCAACTTCTTTATTGTTGATCAAGCTTTAAGTAATAAATTATAACACTACATATTTCAGGCGGTTTCCATAAAGCACCAATCAGAATACAGAAAAAAGATTTAAGTAAACTACTCTATGGCTAGTCATAACAAAAATGCAACAGGGTAGTAACTTCTGCAATTTCTCAGAAAAGAAGTGTGTGCACAAATTACAGCATTTCAATCCCAAGGGAACATCTTGTATATAAAATAAACCAGTTAGTAGGCACAAAGCAAAAGTTAGGTAACTATTAAGCCTTTCACAACCTCCCTTTTGTCACAAAGTGACAACTGCTGTATTCACCCTTTATACCTTTCAGTATTGTTTTACTGAATGTGCCATTGTCAACAAATTGGGAATACACTGTATACAACAGCACACTCCAATTAGGCCACAACATACTATTATCAAACCAACCATTATTTGCCTCAAACTTCCTAGGCTAGGTATCCATCCAAATACCCACTCCCACCAATTACCAGTAACATCCTGTTTAATTCCTGAGGCCAACTCATGTAAAGCCTTTATGTGTGTTTGTATAGAGGTGGTATGGTCACTTAAATTAAAACAGCACATTCCTTACAAAATGTTCACAACCATAATTATTTTTAAGCAGTAAATAATCTATAGTAACTCGATTCTGAAGCACAGCTTTATGGGTTCCTTGGAGATCGAGCAACAGTTCCTGCAAAGCAATAGAAGTATAATTAAGACTTTTTGCCATGCTACATGCTAAAGCATTAACAGTTCTTGCATTATATAATGCCAATTCTGGTACTCCTAAAATAGATACAGCTAAGCTGGTGTATTCAGCTTTGGAAAACAGTGTAATATCTGATATTCAATCTTCTGATACAATCTCGATGTTCCTTGTTGAACTTAGATCTTCCATAGCTTTAGGATGCTCAGGCAATATCATACTCAAACGCCTTAAAGTACAAGGCCCTCCAGTAATATTGCCTGGAATATATGAATATGTGATATTTCCACAAGAAAACAACCATCCTAAAGGTAGTTTGACATGCCTAATGAGGCTGGACTGTGATAAAACATGATTACAGGTCATTGGATTATGTACTGAAGTACATGTTCTATTAGACTTATAAAAAATCCTATCCTGAGGAGATAGGTTTGTTTGATGTGGGCCATATGTAAAGCATAGATGCCAACAGCGGGGATTCTTTTCAGAATCGCATGTCACATTGTAACACACATCTCCTTGGATAACATTCAACGTTTTTATACTAGTCATATTTTCCCAGCGTTTAAATGAACCAGGACAATTCTGACAGTACTCATACAATGAAATTCTTCCATCTATTCTTACATCAGTATCATTAGTCATTACTCTGAAAATGTCCAACAAAACCGAGGTTGGCATGGGAATGGTTATCAAACATGTAGTTAAAAGATCAGTAGGAGTAGGCAGAAATTCCAAGTTGTAGGTAAGACTAATATAATAATAATAATAATAATAATAATAATAATAATCTAATCTAATAATCTAAGCAAAAACCAGAGGCTCATTCACAGAAAATGTGATAAGCAAAGCCGGCCATAGATGGAGCAATTTTCTTTCCTGCAACTACAGTGTTGATGGGCAAATCCCTCCCTTGAAGTCATTGTGTTCTCCCATCAAGGAGGCAGGAGGAGCCATCCCTGCCAGGAGAACACAGTGATTACTGCTAGAGGCTATAATAGCCACTAACAATAATCACATGTAAAATCCTGTAGGTTGGTTGTATCCAAGTTGATCGATCAACTTGGATACAACCAGCCTGCCCATACATAATTGGAATCTCAGTTGGTCAGCTTAATTCTCTTTTATGTGGCTTGTTGCAGGCTTTTAACTAATGTGCAAATCTATCCATCATGTTTGCGATTTTACCCTTATTGTACTGATAATTTTAGATAAATGTGTTCATGGTTTCTAGCAGTTTTCTTTTGTAACCTAATCTCTTAAACCTCTTGCAATCCTTCATTGGGCCAGGATCCTCTCATTTACCAAGAGAAAGGGAACCTATGCTCCCAGTTTTATAGCTTAGATGGGGGTTATACTTCAGACCAATCTCTAGAAGACAAGCATCAAAATAATTAATTGCTGGATTTATTTTATTATTATAAAGCATTTATATAGCACCAATAGTTTGTGAAGATCTTTACAACGTGAGCGTAGACAGTACTATTACAATACAATTTAATACAGTAGGAAACAGGGGGCCCTTCTCATTACAATCTAAGATGGAAGGTCAAGTGATACAAAAGCTAATAACTGTGGGGGATGACCTGATGGAGAAAATAAAGTACAGATATTAGGTGGGGGCAGGCAAGGCTCGTCTGAAGAGATGAGTTTTCAGGGATTGTCTAAATATAGATAGAGTAGGGGAGAGTCAAATAGATTAGTGTAGGGAATTCCATAGGATGGAAGAGAGTCCTGGAGGCGATAATGAAAGGAAGTGATAGGGGAGCTGCAGAGCATGAGGTCTTGGGAGGAATGAAAATAATGATTTGGTTGGTAGCTTGAGACTGAGGTAGTTGGGAGATGAGTTTTGGATGGTGTTGTAAGTTGTTGCTAGTATTTTGAATTAAGTTTGTTGGAAAAGCAGAAGCCAGTGGAGGGATTGTCAGAGAGGAGTTGGTAAAGTGGATGAGTCTGGTAGCAGCATTCATGATGAACTGAAGAGGGATAGCCTATATAAAGGTAATCCAATCAGGAAAGCGTTGCAGTAGTCAAGGGGAGAGATGACCAGGGAGAGAATTAGAAGCTTTGCGGTGTCATTGGTTAGGGAGGGGTGTATTTTGGAGATGTGTAGGTTGAGGTGACAAGCTTTGGACAGTGATTAGATGTGGGCTCAAAAGGATAGTTCAGAAGAACAGATGTCGAGTATCTGCAACGACTCCCAACGTAAATTCTTGAAAATATGGGAGCCGTGGTTGCAATATGCCTTTCCCACGCTCCCCCCCCCCCCCCCCGGCTAGTCTGAGGATGTGATGTTGTACAGTATTGGCGTTCTTGAACCTCTGCTCTTGATTTTCTTATCTTTTTTTATTTTGTACTCCTCCTTCTTGTTCTTTTTTTGTTTGATTTTGATGTGGCAGTGAATTGCTGCCTTTAGTTTGAGTTCCTGTCAGTGGTATACTAATGTTTTTGTCATTTATGTGCCATTGATAGCCCCTGCGTGGGTGCACCTTTTACTCTGTTGGTGTTAGAGCACTGTTTTTTCTATTTTTTTAATGTGCAATTGATAGCCCCTGCATGGACATGATTTCTTTCTCCTGTCTTAAACTGTTTAAAAATTAATAAAAAACATTGAAAAGGATTGTTCAGAGTCCAGGATAACACCTAGCACCTTGGCATGCGGAGATGAGTTGATAGGTGTGCCTTTAATCATGACAGATAGATTTGGGTGTCACCAGTGTGGAAATGGTATTAGAAACCATTTGGAGGCTATCAACTGACCAAGGGAAGAGGTGTAGATTGAGAATAGGGGAGGTCCAACAACAGAACCTTGGGGGACCCCAACAGAGAAAGGAAGAGGAGAGGAGGAAGTGAGATTGTAATTGAGATTGTAATTTAGTTAAATATGCAATAATAAAATGTGTGTTTTTAATTAATTTTAAGACAGGGCAATGGGCAAAGAGATCCTTTAATCTGTGACCTAATGGGTTTCTATAGATTCTGTTACCCATCATAAACACCAATACTTTGGGAGACGTTCTTCATATGTACAGTGACTACAGAAAGACATTTTCCTTGGTAAAGCAGTTTGAGAAATTAAAACCCTCTCTCTAATTGACTCACTTTAGAAATTTAATGGCATAGAAATTTCTAAAAAATCTATTCAAGGTTGTAAAAGGTGCTGGGTATGTCAAGCAGAGTCTTGCTGAGCCAATATGAGAAATTAGCGTTGCCTTCCAAACACAGCACAGCATTTCCTTTCACAATTTTATGTTATATTCCCTCACAATAGAATTCCACCTTGCAATTGCTCAACTGCCTTTTAAAAGCAAAGAAGACAATGATTACATTATGCTCCAAAGCAGTATAGCAGGAAGCATACTCTTTTTGTAAACCCTTTCAGTGATGACTGATCCGAGTGACTTGAGCCACTTAAGGTACCTGCAGAAATTATATGCATTAGCACAGATAGCAGTAACAGAAAATATGTAATTTCTCATCAATGGAGCAAGTTGAACAACCCAACAATATTTTCACAGTACTTACTATCTACCCACAATGTGTGTGGATGAGTTTTAGTGTATTTACATAAATGTACTAACAAACATACTAGGCTCCAACATCAAAATGTTCCACAATGCTGAAGTACCTAAAAGGGAAATTATATTTTTTGTGGTCTGTTTGACATCTGTTGAATGTATATGCCATCCAAGAATAATTGTATATGCAAATGACTAAAGATGCTTAAAAAAAAGCTACAAAATTCCATAGGCCATGCTGCATGAGGCACACAATATTGTGGATGCAGGTAATATAGTAGTAATGAGCAAACATGTGGGTACACAATTTTATATGCTGTTGCTTATGAATAGAGGCATCAATGACAAATACCCTTATATGTTTTACTAGGTTGTACTGCTCTTGTAGAACTTTTCCTTTGTTTGACATTGACAATTTGCATTACATTTCTTAGTGTCATATTTTTTTTTTCTTAATACACTCTCCTTAGTTTTCAATGTATACATTGAGCACTAGTGTAGAGTTTAGCAGATCATGGCAAATGATAACCTTCACTTTGCAAATTAAAAATTATTTAGTATCCTATATGTATTCTTAGATTTAAAAACGCAATAACACCATAAGTCCAAAACACACTCAAGAACTAGACATGGGGATGTATCAGACAAATTTGTATCTAGAGGGCTTTAACAAATTTTCTTATTTCTTACTCAGATCTACTGGGCCTCTCGAATTTATAATAGTATTATGAATATTTTCTAATAGGAGCTCAATACTAGAATCTTATAATGCCTGAAAAATCTTATACTGAAATCTTCAACAGAGAAAAACATATTGATACATGCTATTCAATATTTACTTTCCTAATCGCAATACCCTTTAAATTCTTTCCAACATGATCATTACTGTAAAGAAATGATATTCTGTTGAGCACAATTAGATTCCAATAATAAAATATAATATATCTGTCAGTAAAATGCTTAGATTTGTAGCATCTGTCTTACTGACATTGTTGAAATACATATGTAAGCTTAATCAGTGATCCTTACTTAGTGTCAACTATAGCTGTGAATTTATGCACATGTCAATATATTATAATATCATTGATCTCATTGTCACCCAGTACAAACTAAGTGAATGGTGACATACATGTAAATTAATGCAATAAACCACACACTTTAAATTAAATGGTGTTCCAACTTTCATTGTTCATGTAGTAAATTAAGGTAATGATTTATAAAACTTGTAGCTATCCATAGGCTTATTGAATCAGTAATGAATTCCATTTTCTTCATTGCCTTGTTAAGACTTTTTTTCCTGCATTCCTTCAGAGATAAGCTACATTTTGTGTCACACGAATACAGGGTGCCCCCAAAGTCTGGACACATAGGAAATATCACTATATATGTATATATATATATATATATATATATATATATATATATATATATATGTATAGTATATCACTATATAAGCTCACTAGACCTTAAAATGTTACTAAACCCACAACAGTAAAATCAGTCTGTATATGCAGTAAAGAATGATTGGTATACTCAATGTGGAACCTAAGGGGTTAATCCTCTGCATTGTGTAAAAGCACTGCTTTATCCTGAATTCTCTGATCCTCCCCTTCTTTCAGTGTCCCCATCTTATCTCTTGACAATACATATTGTTTGGAGACACTCTGCATATGCTCAGTTTGTGTATTGCTAGGGAGCTTTTTTTTCTTGGGAGAGTGCATGTGATCAGCACAGAGCCAATCTCCAGACAGAGATCAGGGGTTCTGGATTCCCCTAGAGCAAAATTAAACTCCTCCTACAAGCTTTAACCAGTGCTCGGCTGGACACTGGTAGAAGTCACAAAATTGTTCTAACTGCTGGTGAGAAAAGGTATTTAGCATTTTATATTTACTAAAATAATTGCACTTCCATGTTGTGTGTACTGTGGGAGACCAGATATAGTAAATGCAGGGTCCTAGGTTTAGTAACACTTTAAGCTTGAGGAGAAGGTGTACTCAATAAAAATCACAGATATAAATCACCTGAAGGAATGCATCATGAACGAATGTGCTCAAATTGACAGAAATGTGGAGTTACTGCTTTGGGTTCATGTGAATCTTGCAAGGTACATGGAACCTTGCATCACAAATGGTGGAGATCACATTGAATGTGTTATTGATTAATATTCCAATTACATAAAATATTGTTGAAAAATGTATTGAAAGTTATTGAAAATCTGCATTTCGCCTCTCTCCAGACTTTAGGGGCACCCTGTACTTTTATACACTTATTTAGGGTAAGATTAGATTTGCATCTAAACTGTCAAGCCTCTAAAAATGGAACAACTTTCAGTTTTAATTTCAGAGGCTTTTAACATGCAGAGAGGAGGTGATGCAATGCCTTCTCATGCCCTGTTAACCGCCTCCCGCCCGCCATATAGTACAATGACGGGCGCAAGGCGGTTCTCTTTCTGGGAGGACATCATATGACGTCCTCCCATTCTAACCGTGCATGCGTGGCTCATGGGAGCGCGCAGCGTGGCAATCGGAGGTGCGCTGTGTCCCTTGGACACAGCGGATCACCGAATAACGGAAAGAGCCGAAGATGTCGGCTCAGTCATGTGATCAGCTGTGTCCAATCACAGCTGATCACATGTAAACAGGGAAATGCCAGTTATCGGCATTTCTCTCCTCACAAACTGTCACGCTGACAGCTTGTGAGGAGAGGAGAGCCAGTAATTGGCATTCCTCGAATCAGTGTGCCCTGATGATCTGTGTAGTCCCAGCAGTGCCACCTGTCAGTGTTCATCAGTGCCAGCTGTCAGTGCTCATCCATGCCACCTGCCAGTGCCCATCAGTGCCACATTTTAGTGCTTACCAGTGCACATCAATGCCACATATCAGTGCCCATCTGAGCTGTCTTTCAGTGTCACCCATCAATGCCAGTCAGTGCCACCTATCAGTGCTGCCAGTCAGTGCCACCTAACAGTGCCAGTCAGTGCCACCTAACAGTGCCAGTCAGTGCTGCCTATCAGTACCAGTCAGTGCCACCTATCAGTGCCACCTATCAGTGCCATATATGAATGCTGCCTTTCAGTGCCCATCAGTGATGCCTGTCAATGCCCATCAGTGCCACCTACCAGTGCCTGCTTATCAGTGCCCATCAGTACCACCTATCAGTGTCCATCAGTGCAGCCTATCATTGCCCATCACTACAGCCTCATTAGCGCACATCAGTGAAGGAGAAAAATCACTCATTTAGAAAATTTTATAACAAAAACTAAGAAAAAACATTTTTTTCCCCAACATTTTCAGTGGTTTTTGGTTTGTTTAAGTAAAATAAAAAACCCAGAGGTGATTAAATACCACCAAAATAATGCTCTATCTGTCACAAAAAAATTATAAAAATTTCATATGGATACAGTGTTGCATGACCACGCAATTTTCATTCAAAGTGTGACAGCGCTGAAAGCTGGAAATTGGCCTGGGCAGGAAGGGGGTATAAGTGCCCTGTAGGCTAGTGGTTAAAACTCTCTAATTGATGCACCAATGAACCACAGCACAGCAGTGAAAGTTTTTGCCACAGGTGGGAGGCAAAGCATTACAACTGCAATATATAAACACCCCTGTCTGTTGCCTTTGCAGCTTAATGGGGGTGCCAAAATGAAGCTCAACTTTGCCCCGAACCAAAAATCTAAATGAGTTTTTGGGGTTTTTTTGGTGGTTTTTTTTCAGATTTTATTTTAAAGTTTTCATAATAAGTATGTAGAAAAAAAGAAAAAGAGAACAAAACATAAATTTAAACATCAAACCAGAAAGAAAGAAAGAAAAAAATTATAATAATATAAATTTAACAAATAATACAATAACATCAACAATAATATCGGCAGTACATTTGATTCATTATCATCTAACTGTCAGGAATGGACTCAGCACTGGTGGTGGGACTCGCCTGCCATGTGGGCTGCAGTACCAGAGCTGACCAGCGGGTGCTCTCAGCACTGGTGGTGGAGCTCACCTGCCGTGTGGGCTGCAGTACCAGAGCTGACCAGCGGGTGCTCTTAGCAGCCAGAAGCTCACAATCAGCCAAACCTGGGGCTGATTACAGAAAGGTGTATATAAGGCATGACCAGGTCTGTGCTCTGGGCCTTGGTGTATGGTTTCCCATGAGCCTCTGTACCTGTATCCTGTGTTCCTGCTTCGTTGCTGACCCGGCTTGATCCTGATCTCTGTTGACCGTCTCCTGTTCTGACTACTGGCTCATCCCTGACTATTCTTCTGCCTACTCCTATGCTGTTTGACCTCCTGTTGCTGTACCTTGGCTTGTGACCCGTTTACTCTTTGCCTGCTGCTCTGTACTGATCTGCCTCCACCGTTACCGACCCGGCTTGTCTGACCACGCTAACTACTCTGCCATCCATCCATCCTGCACGGATCCAGCCGTACCTGCACATACCTCTGGCGGATCCCCCTACCACTAGCAGGTGTACTCAGGGGCCGCGACCTGGTCTCAGTCCTGCGCCAAGTCCATCCCCACCATCAGGGGCTCTGGTGAAAAGGCAGACTGGGGCTTAGACTCCGCGCCCTGGGGAATCCTGCCCTGAGGACCGCTAGAGGTACCAGCAGGCAGTCGTTCCAGAACCCTACGGCCGGCCTGACCATTCCACCTCTCCAGCCCTGACTACGCCTGTGTTCCTGCACCTCCTAAGATTAGTGGAAGGTTAGTTTGTTCACTGTGCGTTTATATATATATATATATATCTGGGTGGCTAATAATAACCTGTATTGTATTGTACCTGAGACCTGCGTTTCCCTGTGTCAGTCCACACCTTTCTGGTCACTCCTTGATTCCTGACACTAACTTTCCAAAAATATTTAAAAGGTTTTCATAGAAATTCAAGAATTCAAAAATATTCCAGAGCAACCAGTATTAGCAATATATAAAGAGTTTTTCTCTAAGACAGCCCACCCCATTCATGAAAAAAGAAAAAAAAAAAGAAACTGTACACCAGAAAAAAAGAAAAGGAAGGGTGTAGGCATTCCCGCTTCTTGTTATAAGTTTAAATTGCAATGTGATGTATCTATCTATTTTTTCCATATTTTTTCAAACTTCCGAGAGGCATTACATGGAGCATACATGTATTTCTTGACAGACTCCAATGGCAGAATATGTATGGGTTATTCCCGCGCTCTCTTCTCCTATAGGACCCCACCCCCATAAATTTTTGCTCCTCGCCAGAGGCCGTGTTCCTTTTTTGTCCTCCTTCTATGGACCTTGTGCAAGTCTTACCTGGTTCCGCATACAAGATGGTCTGTGACCAAGGCCTGGTGAGCCTCTCCAGGAGGTGCGAGGTGACTCACCGCTTGTCAGCTCCATGAGTCCCCAGCTAAAGTGAGGGGTATTGGACATGGCGGATGGCTGCGGTGCATGGAATGGCAGAGCAGGCATCCCCTCATCAATTCCAATGTTCCCCAGCTAAAAGCGTGGTGGAAATGGGCAGTAAGGTTGGTAAGCAGTGCCCTTGCCCATGTTCAGGTCTCATTTTGTGCTCCTTTTTGTCTTTATTTTTCTTTCCCTAGTGCTAGTGGGTGTCTGGAGCACAATGCTGCACTCCAGGCTGCTGTTTCTGGGTCTGAAACAGTCTCCAGAGTACTGCACATGCGCGAGTTGCTTTGTAATGAGGCTTGGCTTTGCGCGTGTGCAGTACAGCAATATGGCTATCTTTAGGGCATGCTTGGGCATTCAAGAGCCCTGCTCATCTCAGGTTCACTCATATGGCCCTTGCACATTCTGAAGAAAGGAGGGAAGTCCTGCTGTCCTACATGGACTCTCTTCTGGGGCAGAGTGCTATAGTGCTAGTTCCGTAGAGCAAAGAATTTCAGGGCTCACCCCTCTTTTTGTTCCAGAAAAGAAATGGGGCCTGGAGACCGGTCATAGATCTCACCCATCTAAATTAATTTATCCAGAAGTCAAAATTCAAGATGCTGTTCACAATTCAGCTAGAAATTCAGCCAGGCGACTGGCTCCTGTCTATAGATCTGAAGGTCACCTACTTTCGTGTGCCCATTGCAAGAGATTTTCAGAGATTCCTCCGGTTCGCTGTGGACCATCGGCATCTACAGTTTCATGTGTCTCCCCTTTGGGCTTTCGACATCTCCTTGGGTGTTTTCAAAAGTATTGTTGGTGGTCGTGGCCCTGATCAGAACCAGAGGCATTCGCCTGCACCACTACCTAGATGACCTGCTTCTACTATACCAGGACAGGTTACAGCTACTTCAGCGCAGGGTCCACGTCATCTCGACCCTTCTCGAGTTCGGGTGGTTGCTGAATTTGGAGAAGAGCCAGTTGGAGCCCATGAAGTCTATAATATTCCTTGGGGCTCATTTTGACACGTTCAGTGCCACCATCTTCCTGCCCATGAAGAAGATTCCGGTGATCCGGAGCCGAATACTACCTGCCCTGTCTTCATCTTCGGGCACTCCAATGCCTGAAGATCATTGTCACCATGATGTCCACAGTGCTGATGGTGAAGTGGACACAGTGGAGAATGTGACCCTTCGAGAAGGGATTTCTTCAACAGTGGATTCCAGGCAGCATGTGCCGGGTCATGTACATATCTCCCTCCATGAAGGAGAGCCTTCCTTGGTGGCTGCAGCGGAAGAACCTGCTCAATTGCCATTCGATTGCCCCCATCTCCTGGGTCACAATCACTGCAGATGCCAGCAACTGCAGATGGGGTGCTCTCTGCCAGTCAGAGATAGCTCAGGGCAGATGGAGCTTTCCCTCTCACAGGTTGAGGTTGAACATCCTGGAATTGTGAGTGGCGCTCTGTGCCCTACAGGCCTTCCAGCACCTAACACAGGGTGTCCTCATGTCCTCAGTCCTCCTGAAGTCTGACAATACGACAGCAGTGTCCTACATAAGGAGGCAAGGAGGGACCCACAGCCTGTCCTGCTTGTGAGAGGTAGAGCCCATCATGGCTTGGGCTCAGAGAACCCTGTCCAACATATCAGCAGTATACATCCCCGGAGTCCAGAACTAGCAAGCAGGCTTTGCTTCCAGGGGCCAATTGGACAACAAAGAGTGGTCTCTCAACACAGAAGTTTTCAAGTGGATACTGACCCTTGGGATCAGTCCTGAAGTCAACCTGTTTGGCTCCCTGTGCAACAGCAAACTGGGGGATTTTCTACACTAGGCTTTTGGAGTAGATACTCTGACAGATCAGTGGGGGTTTCTCAAAGCCTGTGCAATACCCCCATTCCCTGTCATCTTTGGGTTTCTTCGGAGGCTCAGAGCAGAAGTGGTGGAGGTAGTGGCAGTAATCCCATACTGGCCGAACAGACCATGGTTTCCTTTACTGGCACAGCTCAGCTTTCGAGATCCAGTTCCTCTCCCTCTCAGGCCAGACCTGCTGTGACAGGGGGCCATTCTTAACCCTTGCTCAGCTTTATCTAATGGTCTGGTTCTTAAGAGGGGGAGGTTGGAGGCCTTAGGGTGTCCTGCTGAAGTCATCCCTACCCTGTTGAATGCCAGAAGACCAAGTACAAACAGGGTCTATGGAAAAGTCTGGTCTAAGTTCGTAGACTATATCTCGACCATTGGTGGATCCTCTGGTAACCCGAGGGTTCAGGATGTCCTGGGATTCCTGAAGTCAGGCCTGGACCTGCCCCTGTTGGTCAGCACCCTCAGGGTTCAAGTGTCAGCCATCTCGGCCTTCACTGGAGTATCATGGCCTGACCACTCTCTGGTTAGGCAATTCTTCAAAGGGGCAGGAATGTTGAGGTCCCAAAGGAAACCGAGGTTCTCAAAATGGGACCTGCCGCTTGTCCTCGACTTCTTCTCTGGAGGTGTGCCAGAATCAGCTGGGCCTTCCATAGTCAGGGAGCTCTCCATCTAGGCAGCTTTTCTGGTGGCAGTTACATCAGCAAAAAGAGTCTTCGAAATTGGAAACCTTGGCTGTAAAGAGACATTTTTTACTTTCTTCCCAGATCGAGTGGTCCTCATCCCTATGCTATGTTCTAATCCTAAAGTGACCTTGGTCTTCCAGAATAACCAAGAGATTGTCCTTTCAACATTTAGAGCCTCAGAAGTCGATGGCACTCACCCCTTGGACATAGGTGAGACCTTAAGGCTATACTTGCAGTTCACAGCATCCTTCCGCACATCAGACTGTGTATTCATCCTTTTCCATGGGAAGAGTAAAGGAGACTGGGCATCTCCCAGGACAATCACGGCCTGGATATTCCAGGCCATCCAAATGGCCTACAGAGCTAAGGGCTTGGAGGTGGTGACCGCACACTCATCCAGAAGTGTGGCTATGTCCCGGCATGTCGCCCCTGAGATGATCTGCAGAGCGGCCTCATTGTCCTCAATCAACACTTTTATGGCTCATTACTGTGAAGAGCCTGCCACCTTATCCTCTGTTTTGGTTTGAAAGTCCTGTCGGTTGACGGTGCAAATTAAAGTCTTCATTTCAGTAACTGCCCACTGGTGTGTCTATGGCAAGTTATTTCCCATACGTATGCTGTCATGGAGTCTGTCAGGAAAAAGTAAAATGTCCTATCAAACACTTACCGTAATTTTCCTTTCCTGATCTACACCATGGTAGTAAGAGTATCCTCCCTATGCAAGGAGAAGGCTAGTTATGGAACATGGCCTCTGGCGAGGCACAAATATTTGTGGGAGTGGGGTCCTATAGGAGAAGAGAGGGTGGGACTAACCCATATGTATGCTGCCATGAAGTCCATCAGGAAAGGAAAATTATGGTAAGTATATGATAGGAATCTTTCCGTTTTTTCAAACAATTCATATTTATGCATTTCCTGCATCCAGTCCCCAAGGGTAGGAGGATTGAGCAAAATTCAACAAGAAACTAATAGCTTACAAGCAATCTTGCAATGGCCATTGCCAGATCATATTCCACATTTTTAGAATTTATATACCCAAGGAGACATAAGACGGGGTTTGGAATCAAGGCAGTATCATATACAGAATGTATCATATTTTCATATTCACATCTTTCCACTACCAATATCATTTTGGACCTCTCCAAAACAAATGTATAAAAGAGCCAGGAGATTGAACACATTTTACACATTCAGGATTTTCTTTCCTGCCTACCATATACAGCAGCTCCAGGGTGCAGTAAGCCCTGTGCAAGATAAAAAGCTGGGTTACTTTATAGGTTGGGTATATTGAAACCAACTGTACTTTCTTCATTATTTGATCCCATATATCCTCTAGAACCACATCAGAGTACAGTTACATCAAAGTAGTGAGCCCTGCATGTTCCCACCTGGAAAAAAATTCCAGCAGGGAAATTTCAGGGAAAGGTCTAATTGACCATAACGGTGTAAATCTAGTATGCTCTGTAGTATCCAATATTATTTTAGGGGGTTGCCAAACCTTATAAATCAAGTAAAATGAAAGCTAGATATGCTAATTAAAGGGCAGAATGGAAGAGTCCAGGGCCAATAAAGAATTACTATTATGAAATAAACAATTGAGCAATTGAGCCTGCAAGATGTTGAAGTTGGCCGGCCATAAAGTATACCCAGGGATTTGGTACCGATACCCCCCCTTGATTGTTTGGGTATTGTAGATATTCATATTGAATTCTACCAGGTTTATTACGCCCATATCAAGTTCCCAAAGATCAAAAAAAAATTATTACAATATCCTGCAGGGCGAATTGTGTAGATAATACATTAACTGGGGCATCCAAATAATTTTCAGAATATTGGTACAATGGGCCAAAGAAAGCAACAACTTACACCAGACTTTATTTTGAGATCTAAATTCATGAAGTAATGGTGGAAAATTGTGGGAAAGATATTCTCTAGGATGGATAGTAATAGTTACCCCAAGATATTTAATCTTTACATGAGTCCTTACACTGAAAAATTGCACACCATCTCTCAGCACAAATAAAACAAATTAGGAAAACTAAAAAAATTAAAAAGTAAAAAAAAAGAAGAGATGGTTCTCTCAGTACAGTTTATCTTGTTTCTCTTTATAAATACATAAATGCACAAAACTGCATACAAAATGATGGGGTTGTTCTGGGCAACCATAACAGGCAATTACAGGCAATAACTTGTTAAATTAACTGCTTCCAATGTCAGCATCTTAGCTTTTTGGTGTCCCACCTTTGGTGTATTTTCTACTACTGCCATATATTGCGTAAATGTTTTTTTTTATCATTACATTTTTATTGGAAAAAGAACAAATACAGCATTTTGCAACTCCAGGAACAATATATATGACACAAGGTCCAATAAGTCTTAATAGATTTATAGTAGAAAATCAGTTCCTGATATTGGGCTAATATCAAATATTACATCAAAGATAATGTATATAGATTATAGAAATAAAATTAAGTAAATGAAATACAAGAATAAAGAAAAATAAAATGAGAAAAAAAATAATCCATGGTGGATCAGTCAACTTATTACAGATGATTACAGATGATATCAAGGAAATTGCAATTATCAAGATAATCCTCAAAAAGTACATTAAAAGCACATAAGTATACCATGAAGTCTTTACAAAGGTAATTATATTTTCAACTTGTTGCTAACTGTGTATATCTGTTAGAATGGTGGAATACAAACCAAGGTGACTATATTTCATGGAATTTTTCGGTATATTCTCTGCCAATGGATACTATCTCCTCATCGTCATAAATCACCTCTATTAAACGTAATCACTCTGTAATCAATGATGTTCGGATAGATTTCCAGCATTTAGAAATTAGAACTTTAGCAGCATTTAAAAAATGTCTGGTCAAGGATTGTTTATATCTTTTCATAGAGTAATTGAATATATGGGGACCTTAGATTGTACGCCCCTTGAGGGTTAGGGACTGATGTGAATGTACAATATATGTATGTAAAGCGCTGCGTAAATTGACGGCGCTATATAAGTACCTGAAATAAATAAATAAATGTAGCAAACAGCTGGCTGAAGTAAGTGCTATTTTAGTTTCAGTAAGGTAAACTATAAATTCACAAATTTTATGCCAGAAAGGTTCTATTCTCGGACAGTCCCACCAGGTATGTAGCATAGTACCTAGGGCCTGGTTACATCTCCAGCATACAGGTGAAACTCGAAAAATTAGAATATCGTGCAAAAGTTCATTTATTTCAGTAATGCAACTTAAAAGGTGAAACTAATATATGAGAGAGACTCATTATATGCAAAGCAAGTTAGTTCAAATTATGATTTGTCATAATTGTGATGATTATGGATTACCGCTCATGAAAACCCCAAATCCACAATCTCAGAAAATTAGAATATTACATGCAATCAATAAAACAAGGATTGTACATAGAACAATATCGGACCTCTGAAAAGTATAAGCATGCAAGTACTCAGTACTTGGTTTGGTCCCCTTTTGCAGCAATTACTGCCTCAATGCGGCGTGGCATGGAAGCTATCAGCCTGTGGTACTGCTGAGGTGTTATGGAAGACCAGAATGCTTCAATAGCGGCCTTCAGCTCTTCTGCATTGTTCGGTCTCATGTCTCATCTTTCTCTTGGCAATGCCCCATAGATTCTCTATGGGGTTCAGGTCAGGCCAGTTTACTGGCCAATCAAGCACAGTAATCCCGCGGTCATCGAACCAGGTTTTGGTGCTTTTGGCAGTGTGGGCAGGTGCCAAGTCCTGCTGGAAAATGAAGTCAGCATCCCCATAAAGTTCGCCTGCGGAAGAAAGCATGAAGTGCTCCAAAATCTTCTGGTAGACGGCTGCGTTGACCCTGGACTTAATGAAGCACAGTGGACCAACACCAGCAGATGACAAGGCTCCTCAAATCAATACAGACTGTGGAAACTTCACACTGGACTTCAAGCATCTTGCAGTATGTGCCTCTCCATTCTTCCTCCATACTCTGGGTCCTTGGTTTCCAAATGAGATGCAAAAGTTGCTGTCATCAGAAAAGAGGACTTTGGACCACTGAGCAACAGACCAGGTCTGTTTTTTCTTTAGCCCAGGTAAGACACTTCTGCTGTTGTTTGCTGTTCAGGAGTGGCTTGACAAGAGGAATATGACATTTGAAGCCCATGTCCAGGATCCATCTGTGTGTGGTGGCTCTTGATGCACTGACTCTAGCCTCAGTCTACACCTTGTGAAAGTCCAACACTTTTGAATGGCCTTTTACTGACAATCCTCTCCAGGCTGTGGTCATCCCTGCTGCTTGTGCACCTTTTTCTTCCACACTTTTCCCTTCCACATAACTTTCTATTAATGTGCTTTGATACAGCACTTTGGGAACATCCAACTTCTTTTGCAATTACCTTTTGAGGCTTTCCCTCCTTATGGAGGGTGTCAATGATGGTTTTCTGCACAACTGTCAGGTCAGCAGTCTTTCCCATGATTGTGATTCTTACTGAACCAGACTGAGAGACCATTTAGAGGCTCAGGAACCCTTTGCATGTGTTATGGCTTAATTAGTTGATTAGAGTGGGACACTTTGAGCTTAGAATATTGCACCTTTTCACAATATTCTAATTTTCTGAGATTGTGGATTTGGGGGTTTCATGAGCTGTAAACCATAATCATCACAATTATGACAAATCACAGCTTGAATTATCTTGCTTTGCATGTAATGAGTCTATCTCATATATTAGTTTCACCTTTTAAGTTGCATTACTGAAATAAATGAACTTTTGCACGATATTCTAATTTTTTGAGTTTCACCTGTAGATCCGAACACTGTAGGTACCACAATTTCAATATTGTCAGGGTAATGTACCACCTTTTTAAAACTTTATAAGAGGTTTCCTGTAATCTGGTACTGATTGAGCATTTGTGAGCAAAGATACAAGCATAATCCCATTGCTCATCTGTAAAAGTAGTTTGAAGTGTGGTTTCCCACTGTGTTCAAGCTCTGTGAGGATCTTCTTGATCAACAGATTGAAGCCAGGAGTAGATGAGTGAGGTAGTTTTTTCTGCAGGGGCTCCTTTAAAACATATAGACTCAAATGGAGACATAGGTCTGAAAAACCTACATTTTCCAGTAGGGGGTAGACATATACTGTAGTTATCCAACTGGAGATAGGTCCAAAAAGAAAAATGACGTTGCAGCCCCAATTCCAATTTCAGGGAACCCTGTGATTTACTCTTATTATTGGATATACAGTGTGTTACTAAGAGAGGTGTTTTCTCATCTTTTGATGGAATAGCACAGATGTCAATTCCAGGTGGAAAATCAGGGTTTTGCGCAATAGGTGTAAGTGGGCTAGGTAGGGGATGAGGATAAGTTATATTTTTTGACCACCTTATAAAACACTATTAACGTTGCTCCCAGCAATTGGTGTTGTTGCGTGTGTTGTGGAAGTTTCTCCTGTGGGATCCAAGGCAAGTATTTTAGCAGGGGAGACATTAGAGTTTCCTCAGGTTGTACCCAATCTTTGTTTTCAGTGTGACAATTCCAGTCTAGGATCCTTGCCAGATGTGAGGTAAAACAGTAGAATTTAAAGTTAGGTACACTAAGTCCCCCTCTAACTTTTGGTTTAGTAAAGACATTAAGACTAGGGATGGGCCGAACACCCCCCAGTTCAGTTCATGGTAGAACATTCGAACCTAACAAAAGTTCACCGCGAACATCCAGCTTAATGCAAGTCTATGGGACTCGAACTTGTAAATTTAAAAATGCCCATTTTAAAAGCTTATATGAAAGGTATTGGCCATAAAAGGGGTATGGGGACTTGGGTGCTGTCATGAGGGACATAAGTCATTTTTCATTGCTTAAAGTAAAAAAAATGTTTTAATATGTCTTTAAATATCATACCTGGAGAGTGCCCTTAAACTACCCGCAAAGTTGCACATCTATACAATGTATAGAATCTGCTGCATCCATACCAGGCCCTTTAGGCCTAACAGGTCCCTCCTAACCTTCCCACCAGACCTAAAGGGTTGGGGGGGGGGTCCCCACACTATTATTTTTTCAATGTATTTTTTGTTTATATTATTTTTTAATTTTAATTTTTTATTTAATTTTTTTGATTTTTGGGGGGAGCACAGTGTATTGTGGGGTATTTGGCTGGCAAACAGTTGGTGGTGCTCCTGCCTCGTTGAAATTGTGCCTCCTCCTCATTTTCCTTCTCTGTCCTCTCAGGCACCCAAGTACGATCAGTGACCTCATCATCCCCTTCCTCCTCATCACTGGAGCCAATTTGGCAATGTGCTGCAGCTGGGGGAACATGACTGCCAACTTCTTTTCCCTCACTGGCACCCCCTCTCTCTAGGCTCACGTCTTTCATTTCCTCAACCTGGGAACCCACATCGGAGCATTTAAATTGCTGCACATCCTCCAGCAGCATTTAACTGACACTATGATCAAATAATTCCGGTGACTCCTCGGTACACGATGGTGAGGCTAAGGAAGGAGCAGCTGTGGTGGACAAGGAGCCTGTGGAATAGGCCACATTGGCAGCTGCAGTGGAAGGCAAAATAGTATGAGTCTGAGTGACAGAGGATGAGGAGGATGAGGATGGTTTAGTTATCCACTCCACCACCTCTTCTGCATGTTGTGGCTCAATAACACGGCCAGGACCAGAAAAAAAGGACAAGCATGCACTGCTTGCAGAGGATACACCATGTCCATGACCACCACTTTTCACAGTGCACACAGAGGCTGCTTGCCCTCTCTTAGCTGACTGTGAGCAGCTGCCTCTCCTTCTTGGCCTTTCAGGCATGATGGGGATTTTTTAGAGGATTTATGTAGCTTTATTTTTGAGTGTGGAATGGGATTTTGGGGCTCTGGTGCACTACAAACTGTTTTATTATTGTATTTTTTTATATAAAATAGGGGCAAAACTTTTTTTGCCCACAGCTGTGAAAAAATAAAATAAATGTACACACACCTGTGACGCAGAAGGGGGGAACAGCAATTATGCTGTAAATGGTTTTAGTGCTGCAGCCCCAAAGAAATAAAAAAAATAAATTAAATTAAAAAATATAAATTAAGAAAAAGAAAGAAAAGGAAAACCTGCGACACAAAACGGGAACACCAAAGATGCAGCAACAGAACCTGACGCTGACAAAAAAAACAAAAATAAAATTAAAAAAAATTCACAAAGAATACATGAAAATATGGGAACAGCAGTGATAAAGAAGTGTTGTAAAAACAACACACTGACATCACAACACTACTCCACAACACTGCACTACACTCACTACACTAACTACACTCACTACACTGTCTCCTAACACACCAATAACAATCCTCACCTATCTAACGCCACCAACACACTACACAAGGCTGCTGTGTAAGCAGCCTTATAAAGCATGGGGTGTGGATTTAGCCCATGAGCCATGATTGGCCAAAGTCACAGAGATTTTGGCCAATCATGGCTCTTCCTGTGAACTCAGCTGTGATTGGCCAATTCATTGTATCTTACCTGTGGTCAGAAGCAATGCTTGGGCCAATCACAATGAATGCATTGCATTGTGGGGCGTGCAGGTGAGCTTCACGCCGAATGCCCTTACCGTCGAGTGTTCGGTGAACACTCAAACAGCCAATGTTTAAGTCGAACTTAGTTCGACTTGAACACGTAGCCCATCCCTAATTAAGACCAATATATGCTTCCGACCCAATCAAATGAACTTATAACATTTACTTATAGTGAATAATAGCATACAGTTGTTGAAAAAATCTGGAAGGGAGTGTGATAAGTAAAGTGTGGAAATATAGTATTTTTGAAAGAATTGACATTTTAAGAATCGCAGCTCTCCCAAACCATGAAATTGATTTTAAGGACCAACCCTTCAGGTCC
Organism: Staurois parvus; assembly: GCF_062004578.1. Classification (NCBI taxonomy): domain Eukaryota; kingdom Metazoa; phylum Chordata; class Amphibia; order Anura; family Ranidae; genus Staurois; species Staurois parvus. The sequence goes on along the minus strand of NW_028318039.1, from coordinate 9,115,719 downwards.
TGTTGGACACTATCTAATAAGGGTTTAAAATTGGCCTGGTAAAGATTTGAAATCTTAAAGGTGAGTCAGATTTCTAAGTATTTAAGAGATGTGGGTTCCCATTTGAAGGGGCAAGCCAAGTGTGTCATATCTAGTGTACTAGTGGCTATGGTGAGAGTAAGGGCTTCCGATTTAGTGTGATTAATTTTCATATTAGAGATGTATCCAAAATATTGGAAGTCCTTAACCAGATTTGAGATAGATATGTTAGGATGAGTAAGGAAAAAAAGCAAATCATCTCTATAGGCCACAATTTTATAGCTTATAGATCCTACTGAAAATCCTCTTATTGCAGTGTTAGGTTTAATTGAATGGATAAAAGCTGCTATTGTAAAATAAATAAGAGGAGAGAAAGGGGACAGCCTTGTCTTGTACCATTAAATACGTGCACTGTTTCATCTTCAGCGTGCCTGAGGGTTTTTGGTATAAGGTGGAGATCCATGACATCATGTGTGATTTCAAACGTATGTGCCTACAAGTAGCAAATCACAGGCCATGCGATCGATGGCCTTCTCTGCATCAGTGAACAGGAGAAGACCTTCAAATCTTCCTGTGTGAGCATAATGTATTAGGTGGAGGGCTTTTGTTACATTGTCATGGGCTTCTCAACCTGGCATAAACCCTGTCTGTTCTGGACCTATAAGTTTGATTAGTAGGGCACATAATCGAGTAGCTAAAATTTTTGCCAAAATTTTAAGATCTATATTTAGTAAAGAGATTGGCCTATAGTTTTAACAGTCTGTGGGATCAACGTTATGTGGGCCAAAGTAAAGAAATTAGGCACAGGCTGAGATGTTTGTAAATAGTTAAGGGCTTTTAAAAGAGGAGTCTTTAACAGATCAGCAAATGCCTTGAAATAATGGGCAGTGAACCTATCTATTCCAGGACTTTTGTCTGGTTTTAGATTTTTAATTGCCAACAACAGTTCTTCTTCAGTTATAGGTCCCTCTAAAGATTCTGCTTCTGTAGCAGTTAAAGTAAGCATCCCACTGTCCTAAAGATATTGTTGTAGAATTTGCGCCCTATCTCCTGGTAACCCTGCTGATTTATGAGAATTTATAAAGGTTAGAGTAGTAGTCATGGAATATTTTTGCAATATGGTCTGTTTTGGACACATAGTTGCCTTCCGAATTTTTAATAGATAAGTTATTTGTGGATTTATTTAGTGATTTCAGGGCCCTAGCAAGATATTTGCCACTCTTATCCTTATTCTCATAAAAAACCCTCTTTAAGAAAGAGAATGCGTTTTGCTTTAAGATTAAGTATTGATTGTAGTTTTTCTTTTGTAACTAACAATTCAGCAGAAACAGACTCCAATTGTGATTGTTTGTGTTGCACTTCAAGAATTGCAACTCTATTCACTAATTCTGTCCTAAGCCATAAGGCTAGGACAGAAAAGAGTGAAGCTCAAATATAAAGTCTAAAGGTGACACCTGGAGATCCATCGTGTTCAGGCTGGTTCTTTTGGTCTGGCACTCCTTGCATTCTGAGGAGAGTGAGTAGATCCTGAGCCATGTTGCTTTTGAAACTTCCCTTTTTTTGGGTTGTTGTTTTGTAGGAGTGGATTGTGGAGTGGAAGGAGGACTGTGGGCCAGTGGGGGAGAACGAAAGTCTCTGTACCAATCTGGCAGATCCATCAGGGAGATATGGAGAGTTTCACAAAACAGCAGGAGGTTTTCAGGAGTTTTAAGATAAAGTTATTTCCCGTTATGTGTCAGAGATAGAGCAAATTGGATTATCCATTTATAGGTAAAGCCTTTTTCTTTAAGTAGCTCTAGCAGAGAACGTAAAGATTTGCGGTTGCCCAGAGTTATAGGGGAAAAGTCCTGGAACAAATCAATCTTATGGTCATTGAAGGTGATAAGCTTGTTTAGGCGTGCCTGTGCAAGAATCTCTTCCTTCAATTTGTAATTTGGTAGGCAGCAAACTATGTATCTTGGAGGTGTTGTTTCAATAGACCGGTGCCTCAGAGCTCTGTGAGCCATTTCAAATTCAATTGGAGTGTCCACTGCTCTTTCTAGTAAATGATTAAAGATGGAGGCCAGTACTGACATAATTTGTTTTAAAGTAACTGATTCAGGTACTCCCCTAACTCGGATATTGTCCCTCCGACCTCTGTTATCTAAATCCTCCAGATGACTATTGATAGCAATCAGTTGTGAGGTGTCTGAAACAGTCTACAGGTGTGATATAGCCTTGTCTCTCCTGAGCCCTGCTCTTTCTGTCCCCACCATTTTCTCTGTGAGTGCTAATAGATCAGCTTTTAATTCAGTGATAGCCAATAAAAATGTGTTTTTGATGTTGGCTGCAAATGCTGTCATGTCTGAGTAGGATAGAGGGTAATCTGTGGTGTCTCAATCTCTCACCATATCCTTTGATGAAGAGTGTGACTCTTCACTGAAGTCATGCTCATGGCTGACCGACACCATCTTGGATATCAGCTCTCTGAGTCCTGAGCTTTGCTGGGTTTTGAAGATACAGTATGCTGCGGGCCACCCGATACAGATGATGAGCATCTTGAATGTGACCCAGAGGGATAGTGGGTGAGCTTACCCATTTCCAAGTAGGGAGAAGCCAGTGTTCAGGCTGAGAAGCTGTGGGCTTGGTGGAGCTCTCTCACTGTGCTACCCTCCGTATTGTGTGCCTAGCAATGTTATTAATGTTCTGATCTATGCTAGTGGTAGTTCAGAGCTATGTCAGCTTCTTATGTTCATTATGTTCACTGTTCTTCTTTCATGTTAACTGCTAGGTAGTATAGTCTCAACAAGACCCTTTGTTCCTCTTCCATGTTCCCTCAATAAACCTAAGGTCTTCATAGCAGGCACTAAGCTAAGAAAATCATTTCCTTTTACACATCCTCGGTGCAGTACTCTGAAAAGTAAAATACATTTAATATAACTTCTGTGTCTTATTAGAGAGTTAAGCTGTCTGTCGATTGTGCTGAATCAGCAGGTAACCCATTTTCCAGTATGGTCTGTCTGGTCAGATCACAATCTATGGGAGTATGTCAATGCATAAAGCATCATTTAAAACAGAACTGCAAAAAGACACATTTCAAAGCCTTAAACAGTCTGCTATCTGCAAGGTTTTCCTGTGCCTTAGGGAGCACATGATCTTTTCTGTTCTCTAGGGGAGCTCTTAGTTTTAATGTTTAAGGCTTTTCAATTAGACAGTAAGCAACCTTCTTTTCCCCAAGATAAAGCTGATTTGCCAAAGGCAGGGATATCTGTTAGACCAAAGTGCACAGTTAAAGGAGAAGTGCAGCCAAATCTCTTTTGACGATACTTCTCCTGTGGATGATTACAGGAGTGCAGTTCGTTCTACCCTTCTGTGACACTCGTTTTCAGCTGACAGCATGCTGAAGCCCGCTGTCGGCTGCCGTCACTCAGCTGGTCCAAGTGGGGAAAGATCCCAACTTTAAAGTCAGGATCCACCCTGGGGTCTAGAGCAGCACCTCAGTGATCTGCTGAGAGCCTGAGCCAGCCATTCCCTCCCCCTCCACAGTCCAGCTCTCCAGTGAGCATTAGGGGGGAACAGAGCAGACAATGGTCAGTGAGAACTCAGCGGTTATATGATCACTGAGTTCTCACACTTAGAGCCGGTGGGGGGACAGATGCAGCAATGGAACAATCCTGCAGCCACATAGGTAAGTATAATTTTGGGGGAAAAAAACCTAGACTTCTCTTTTAAGAAACATACAATGATATATAACAACTAAACAGCACACTTAAAAAGCTAAAAAGAACTTATGAAAGCTATAAAGCCTAAAATACTCTTTCTCCTTAATAAAGTACACAAAGGAGTCTGTTTAAAGTATTACTAAACCCAGGGCCCTGCATTCACTCTATATGGTCTCCCACAGTACACAGAACATGGAAATGCAATTATTTTAGTAAATATAAACTGCTAAATATCTTTTCCCATCAGCAGTTAGAGCAATCTCGTGACTTCTATCAGTGTTCAGCCAAGCACTGGTTAAAGCAGAACCCCTGACCTCTGTTTGGACAGTGCTGATTGGCCCTATGCTGATCACATGCACTCTCCCAAGAAAAAAACCTCTCTAGCACTATGCACCAAACTGAACATGTGCAGAGTGTCTCCACAGCATATGTGTTATCAGGAGATAAGAGGGGGTACTGGAAGAAGGGGAGGATCAGGGAAGTCAGAATCAAACAGCATGTTTACACGGTGCACAGTATTAACCCCTTAGATTCCACAGTGAGTATAACAAGCATGCTTTGCTGCATACACAGACTGATTTTACTGTTGTGGGTTTAGTAACACTTTAAAAGCTACTGTAGATATCTTCACCACTTACATCAAAAATGGTGAGGCACAATTTTAGAAGTCAGGGTCCAGGTGGAGAACAGAATTTCACAACTGAATGATACTACATCTCATCGCTCAAGATCTACCAGGCACTCTAATAGATCATTAAGATTCTCCCATTCAAGGTGTTTCATTGTTAGTGAACAGCTTACTAGGGATCCTGCAGAGACAGAAGTTGCCAAGGTACAAGATGACTTTGCAGGAAAGAAAGTTGAGTTGGAGGGAGACGTTTCCTGAAGGAAGGCAGAAGCTGCCTGCAACAAGGTAGAAATGGAGATAGAAAATGCCCATGAGAGAGCAGAAATGGAAAACGGAAAATGGAAATGTGATCAAGCTACAGCAGATGCTAGGTAAGAGTTTTAGAACAATTATGGATTTAAGGTACAAGTAAGGGAATCAGGTTTCCTTTCTGCCATTTTGTACCTTTATCAAGAACATTGCAAAACAAATCTTAGTTGCCAATGTCCAATACATAAGAAACCACATTCTCTCAAGAAATGCATCGGGTTCCAAAACAAGGTCCTGTAAGAATATCAAGAACTCCTAAAACAATTTGGGATTTGCTTTAAAAGCTAATCTACCTTTCAGACTATGTTTCATATTACACCCATATTTAGGGTATAATATGAAACATGACCGCTGTCTGCCCAAACCCCCAAACTTTCCCCTCCTTTCTTACTGAATAGTGTTTTTTGTCTGCCCTTTGGTTCCTGTCACATTTTGAATTTGGTTCAGTTATCGGTGGCTCCACCACAGCCAGTATGAGAACTTCCTTTTTCATGCTGACAACCTTAAAGGCTAACTACATCATTTGCACCATGTTACATGTTACACCAGTATTTAGGCCTGACCTTACTAAATAAATAAATAAAGGAAATGTTCACAAAATCACTATACAATTGTTTTTGATGCAGTCCCTGGAGCAGATTAGATGTAAAAAACATACAGCTGAAGGCAATAAAGTGTAAACAGGCAACTTTATTTGTAAGCCTGTTTGATTGGTGTTTTGACTTATACACTCCCTTACTTAATTTGTGATGGGTCATTTGTTCTCACTATGCATTTTGTAGCTGTTTTCTTGCTACAAAATGTTTTTTTTTTCTTACAAATTCTGATCTGACAGAACTTGAAACCAACACAGATTGCATCAGCTGATCTTCGAGCATGACCCTAATATTATTAGCCACACATTTTAGTTATTTTTACCTAGCAGTGGAAAATAGCAAAATGAAAGGCTAATTTACACTAAATTTCAGCCAAGGTAAAATTGGTAAAACAGTAATGGCATTGATGGCGATTGTGTTTGTCAGATGTGTACAGTTCTTTCCCTATGTAGGGTTAGCCTTAGTCTAAAAACAATACACCTGAGTGAATGATTCATATGCCATGTACAATGGGGAACACATTTCCATTTTGGAAATGACACAGATTTAGTCCTATGATGACTCTCTAAGGTTCAGAAGAATTCACAGCAGAACTGGTGCTTGAGGCACCTGTTATCTGTAGAAAATGTTTGCCTTTGACTAATGAGTCAGGACAGTGCAGTATACTTTTTCCTTACCTTTACAAAAAGTGTTCAAAATTAAAATATACCAGATTATAGATTATTATTATTATTATACAGTATTTATATAGCGCTAAAAGGTTTGCTCAGCGCTGTACATTATAGTGGGGGACAGTACATGAGACAGTAACAAAACAATACATGAGGGGTTCCAGGGCCCTGCTCTTTCGAGCTTACAATCTAGGAGGGAGGGGATAGTGGTACAGGAGGAAGTGGCTGTGGGGGATGGAGTGGTGGGAGGAGAGGAGGAGATCGGCTGTTAGGTGAGGGCGGGGTAGGCTTCCCTGAAGAGATGGGTTTTCAGGGTGCGCCTAAAAGTGAGGAGGGTAGGTGACAGTCTGATGGATTGGGGTAGTGAGTTCCAGAGGATGGGGCAAGTCCTGGAAGTGGTATTTGGGTATCAGGTCGGTGAGGTAGTTTGGGGCAGCATTATGAATGGCTTTGTACGTCAATGTTAGTAGTTTGAATTTAATGCGTTGGGCAATCGGGAGCCAGTGGAGGGAATGACAGAGGGGGGTGGCAGAAGCGGAGCGGTTGGTGAGGTGGATGAGTCTGGCCGCTGAGTTCAGGATAGACTGAAGAGGGGATAGTCTGCGATGAGGTAGGCCGGTGAGAAGGGAGTTGCAGTAGTCCAGACGTGAGATAATAAGGAAGTGAACGAGTAGTTTAGTAGTGTCTGGGGTTAGGAACGAACGTATTTTGGAGATGTTGCGGAGGTGGAGCCTGCATGAGTTTGCCAACGATTGGACATGGGATTGGAAGGACAGGTTTAAGTCTAGAGTGACACCTAGGACTTTGGCTTGTAGGGTGGGACTGATGGTGGTGTTGTTGGTTGTGATGGAGAGGGTGGGGGGGCGCACAGGCTGGGGGGAAAATCAGGAGCTCGGTTTTGGAAAGGTTCAGTTTGAGGAAATGGAGCTACATCCAGTCTGATATGTCGTTCAGCAGGTGGGTGATACGGGTGGAGACTGAGGGGGTGAGTTGAGGGGTGGAGAGGTAAATTTGCGTGTCATCGGCATAGAGGTGATAGTTGAAGCCGTGGGAGTATATCAGTTTGCCGAGGGAGGAGGTGTAGATGGAGAAGAGAAGGGGCCCAAGGACAGAGCCTTGTGGGACCCCAACAGAGAGGGGGAGGTGGTAGCATTATAGGCAATGCTGAAGAAGCGTTGGGATCAGGGGCGGACTGACAACTCATGGGGCCCCCAGGCAATAGGGGATCATGGGGCCCCTGTGTCCTTGCCCAAACTCAAAAAAGCCTATGAAAAAGGTACCAGGGGCATCTCATGGGGCCCCCTACTGACCCCGGGCCCTCGGGCAGCGCCCGAGTTTCCAAATGGTCAGTCCGCCCCTGTTTGGGATAGATAGGAGGAGAGCCAGGAGAGAGCGGAGTCTCTGATGCCAAGGGAGTGTATTTATTAAGAAGGAGGGGGTGGTCGACTGTGTCGAAGGCCGCGGAGAGGTCAAGGAGTAGGAGGACTGAGTAGTGGCCATTAGCTTTGGCGGTTAGCAGGTCATTAGTGATTTTGAGTAGGGCGGTTTTGGTGGAGTGTAGGGGACGGAAGCCAGACTGTAGTGGATTGAGCAGGTTGTTGTCAGTGAGGTGGGCACTTAGGCGATTGTAGACTAAGCGCTCAAGGAGTTTGGAAGTAAATGGCAGCAGGGAGATGGGTCTAATGTTGCTCAGGTCGGTGGGGTCCAGGGAGGGTTTTTTGAGTATGGGGGTAATGTGTGCGTGCTTTAGGGGGGAGGGGAAAGCACCAGTAGAGAGGGAGAGATTGAATATATGGGTGAGGGAGCGTAGGATGGAGGAGGAGGGTGACCGGAGGAGTTGTGTGGGGACAGGGTCAAGGGGGCAAGTGGTAAGGTGGGCTTCTGAGAAGACCTTAGTAACCTCCTCAGTGGTAGCAAGGCTGAAGGAGTGGAGTGTTGGGGAGGTTATAGTGTCCGGGACGTTAGGTGTGGTGGGGGTAGGGCGGTTGCGAGGTCAGAGGAGGGGAGAGTTGATGGGGTTATAGTGGGAGGGAGGGTAGGTGGGGAGGTAGGTTGAGCATTGGTGATGTCCTTACAGATTGCGTAAGAAAACAATATTATTAAATGATTGTAAGCTCGAAAGAGTAGGGCCCTCTAACCCCTCGTGTGCTTTTTGTTGTTGCTGTGCTGTTCCATGTATTGTCCCCCGCCCCCTCTATTATACAGCGCTGAGCAAACCCTTTGGCGCTATATAAATTTGATGTAATAATAATAATAATAATTATACAGGTGAAACCTCGAAAAATTTGAATATCATGCAAAAGTTCATTTATTTCAGTAATGCAACTTAAAAGGTGAAACTAATATATGAGATAGACTCATTACATGCAAAGCAAGATAGTTCAAGCTGTGATTTGTCATAATTGTGATGATTATGGCTTACAAATCCACAATCTCAGAAAATTAGAATATTACATGAAATCAATAAAACAAGGATTGTACATAGAACAATATCGGACCTCTGAAAAGTATAAGAATGCATATGTACTCAGTACTTGGTTTGGGCCCCTTTTGCCGCAATTACTGCTTCAATGAGGTGTGGCATGGAAGCTATCAGCCTGTGGCACTGCTGAGGTGTTATGGAAGACCAGGATGCTTCAATAGCGGCCTTCAGCTCTTCTGCATTGTTCGGTCTCATGTCTCTCATCTTTCTCTTGGCAATGCCCTATAGATTCTCTATAGGGTTCAGATCAGGCGAGTTTGCTGGCCAATCAAGCACAGTAATCCCACGGTCATTAAACCAGGTTTTGGTGCTTTTGGCAGTGTGGGCAGGTGCCAAATCTCGTCTGTGGAAGGAAGCATGAAGTGCTCCAAAATCTCCTGGTAGACGGCTGCGTTGACCCTGGACTTAATGAAGCACAGTGGACCAACACCAGCAGATGACATGGCTTCCCAAATCAACACAGACTGTGGAAACTTCACACTGGACTTCAAGCATCTTGCAGTGTGTGCCTCTCCATTCTTCCTCCATACTCTGGGTCCTTGGTTTCCAAATGGGATGCAAAAGTTGCTGTCATCAGAAAAGAGGAGTAGACCACTGAGCAACAGACCAGGTCTGTTTTTCTTTAGCCCAGGTAAGACGCTTCTGACGTTGTTTGTTGTTCAGGAGTGGCTTGACAAGAGGAATATAACATTTGAAGCCCATGTCCAGGATCTGTTTGTGTGTGGTGGCTCTTGATGCACTGACTCCAGCCTCAGTCCACTCCTTGTGAAAGTCCCCAACACTTTTGAATGGCCTTTTCCTGACAATCCTCTCCAGGCTGCGGTCATCCCTGCTGCTTGTGAACCTCTTTCTTCCACACTTTTCCCTTCCACATAACTTTCTATTAATGTGCTTTGATACAGCATTTTGGGAACATCCAACTTCTTTTGCAATTACCTTTTGAGGATTTCCCTCCTTATGGAGGTTGTCAATGATGGTTTTCTGCACAACTGTCAGGTCCGCAGTCTTTCCCATGATTGTGATTCCTACTGAACCAGACTGAGAGACCATTTAAAGGCTCAGGAACCCTTTGCAGGTGTTATGGCTTAATTAGCTGATTAGAGTGGGACACTTTGATCCTAGAATATTGTTCCTTTTCACAATATTCTAATTTTCTGAGATTGTGGATTTGGGGTTTTCATGACCTGTAAGCCATAATCATCACAATTATGACAAATCACAGCTTGAACTATCTTGCTTTGCATGTAATGAGTCTATCTCATATATTAGTTTCACCTTTTAAGTTGCATTACTGAAAAAAATTTACTTTTGCACGATATTCTAATTTTTCGAGTTTCACCTGTACATACATTACATCTGGCACAGTTATGCAATTTGAAGCAAAGTCAAATGTACTAAAAAAAACTGATCTGACTATTACACTATAAAACATAGGCACTGTCAGTGAGACAATTAATGAATTAGTGAATGTGATTATCAGTATTATTTAGATTTATTATTGTTTATATTAGTGAAGTAATATAGGTATTAACAAGGTAGCAACTTATGATAATGCAACCTTTTTTTATATGCAATAATTATATTTAAAGTGTGTCTATACCCAGCTCGCTAACAGAGCCCTGGATAGCACTACAACTTGACAGGAGCTCTATCTCTTCCATACCATATTCAAAACTAAAACAATATTTTTGCTAAAGTTACACTGTAAGAACCTTAACTGCTGTTGTGACATACTATAGTTACATCAGTTTATAATACATAGACCTACGAGCTTTATAGGTATGATTGTAAGTTAAAGCTGAAATCTTGAATGGTTTAAAACTTCTCTTGCAGTGCCCCTTCCCCCACCTCCTGACCCTGTACTGCAAGGGTTAAAGGCTAGTTTAGCCTAGGCATAGAGTAATAATCATTAATACTCCTATGTTGCAGGGGCACCCTCTTTGGCCTTACATACAATACAGGACTGCTCCTCCTTTGTTGCATCTCTATTCATGCCACTTCCTGTCTACATGCATGCACTTCAGCAAGACTCCTAATGGCGACTAAAGTAGACCATGCCTGCATAATGTGTGTTTAAAAGGCCACCAGTCTCCATCATAACCTGTATGTCAGCACAATGGCTAAATTGTTAGTACTTCCATCTAGCTGCACTAGGGTAATTACTTAGAATCCCTGCCACGGCACTACCTGCCTGGAGTTTGCATGTTCTCCTTGTGCCTGTGTGGGTTTCCTCCCACACTCCAAAGACATGCTGGTAGGTTATTTGGATCCTGTCTAAATTGGCCCTACTAAGTATTATTGTGAATTAGGGACCTTAGATTGTAAGCTCCTTGAGGGCAGGGACTGATGCGATTGTAGAATATATATGTAAAGTGCTGCATAAACTGATGGCGCTATATAAGTACTTGTAACAAATAACTAAATACATTTCAATTTGACAACACAAGGGTAGAGCTGGGAGACTAAGATAGAAAACCAACAAACAAGAGATCCCTGTGCTCAAATCCATACAGCTAGTGCATGCATTTATCCATCAGGTGCTAAAGGGGTGTAACCACATTAACTCTAGAAATTCTGAAGGACCCTCTGCACACTGGTATATACCCTTTCAAGCAAACTATGCAATAAATAGGGATATTTAGTTCACACATATTGCAATACATGCTTAAGCTGGCCAACTGCGTCAAAGTAATCCCTCTATGGCCAGTCCTACTCTGCCTTGCCTACGCAAGTGCTACTGTGGACACAATGCTAGCATAGGGGAAAAGACACAATGGGGAGAGCTACAAGGTTCAGGTCTGGCTACTGACCCAACAATACAACAAACAAGAGATCCCTGTGCTCAAAGCCATACAGCTAGTGCATGCATTTATCCATCAGGTGCTAAAGGGGTGTAACCACATATTAACTCTAGAGAAAAGATAGAAAACCATCACCTTTCCTACCAGGAAGGACCTAAATAAGCACTTTCATGACAGGACCACAAAGTATATTTAAATGAAAAATGTAGATGGAAAATTATTTTGCAAATTACATTAGAACATTAAAGCTTATATAACATTTAGTGACTGCGTTTCCATGTGCTTTATATGTATTACTTTACTTTCAAGATTGAATACAGTATGCAAACAGTCATACTTAACATGACTTTAATCCATTTGTCTCTAGAATCCTTACATTCCCAACTTCAGATAACCTTTGTTTTACATTTTTTTATTGTTTTCTTTATCTGCATTTGAGCTGTCACTATTTCAGGTGTTAATGAATAGCTGCAAGCAGACTACTATATGACCAGTGACCATTTATTATAGGTTTTATACAAAAACCAATGAAATGTCTTCTGTTAATTAATCCTATGTTAGAGAGGCCAGTTCACCTTGAAACACCTTGATATAGTTAGCAATAAACATTAGCTTTCTTTTATTGCATACACACTTGTATTACTCTTATCAGTTGTCAGTTGAGAGACACTACCCATGAATTCAGATTATTTGTTTTTAATGACAGTTGCTGGCTAAATAATGAATTATACTGTATATCAGCTACATCCAGCTACATCCAAGAGTTAGTTGGCTACAGTATATCCTTTTAGTCTTTACTTATTTCAGATCCCTCTTGGTTCAACCATATCTTTTATTTGCCTGTTCTATTTTATAGACAGGAGATGCATTTGCATGACCACAGTTACATTTAGGTGACATCTTTGGAAACACCCACACCTCAGTGTGTACTCCAGTTATTACAGAATAGCTTTACTGCTGTAACAAAACATTAGAAGTGAAAACATATTAAAAATGTCACATAAAAAAACACTTTAAAGTATATAGTACAATAACAAATTAAAAAATGTGCTCACCATAATTTTTAAAAATAGCAATAAAGAAAATTGTAATTATTTAAATGCCCCTAAAATATTTATCTTTGTAATTGTTCATGTATTTTTTCTGATAAACGTATTTATTTCTTTTATTGTCATGCTAATGTGATGTATTCTGTTATTACATCACTGCATAATATTAGTGTTGACCAGGGCTGACCATTTGGGAACTTGGGCACTGCCCGAAGGCCCGGGGTCAGTAGGGGGCCCCATGAGATGCCCCTGGTACCTTTCATAGACTTTTTTGGATGTGGTTTGAGTGTGGGCGAGGACACAGGGGCCCCATGATCCCCTATTGCACAAGGGCCCCATGAGTTGTCAGTCCGCCCCTGGTGTTGACACATCACAAAAGATACCCTTGCTAGATACAATTTGAATACAGAATGATGAATTTTTATACTTTTTTGAAACTTTACACTTACAATCTCTAATTTGAAGCCACTTTGTTGGAATACAGTGTTCATGTATTTTGTGCAACAACTACATCAGTATTCAGTAAATATCTATTCTTCAACCAGTAGATGACAGTGTTTATAGGTTTGTAGCTGCATCTATGGTAAACTCTATGTCTGTTCTCTGAGTAAAGTTTCCTGTTTCCTGGTTGCAGTAAAGCAAGCAGAAAAGCACATGTGGACTTTGCACTGTCTGTTCTGTAGGGATCAGGGGCAGACTGACAACTCATGGGGCTCCCGGGCAATAGGGGATCATGGGGCCCCTGTGTCCTTGCCCAAACTCAAAAAAGCCTATGAAAAAGGTACCAGGGGCATCTCATGGGGCCCCCTAGTGACCCCGGGCCCTTGGCAGTGCCCAAGTTTCCAAATGGTCAGTCCACCAACGGTAGGGATCCAGTATATACAGAATTTCTAACACATTTGCATACATCTTTAAATACCTATATATTTAGTGTTTTATTTTTGTCAGCAATAATTATCCACTGTCCTTCCTATACCTCACTTACTGTAGAAGTTACTTTCTCCAGATCAGAAAATGCCACATGAGATATCTCTAACACAATCTGTAAACATTTCCAAGCACAATGCCGCAGGGTGTTTTTAATTTTTTTCTCATTTCCCCATTTAAAAGCCAATAGCCATCATTTTCAATGCACTATTTCTGAAATTATCATATTGCTTTACTTAAAAAATAACAATAATAGAGAAAAATGTAACCTTGTTGTGCATATGTTAGTCTACTGTAATAAGAAAGATCATGATTTTATTAATTATTTCTTCAAAGTTAGATTATTTCAATCGAAGAAGCCTTTTCATAAGCATATTTGACTGTGCATAGTTAAAAGAATCCCCTGTAACATATAAATACGATTGTTTCCTTAAAAAAACAAAAACAAAAACCCAACTAAACTCAAGTCATATGCTATAATGTCAAAGACAAAAGTGGCAACAGCGCAAAACCTCCATCAGCATGTGCTGTTGCCACATTTGTCTTTGAGTTTTCCTTGATCTTCCTGAATCTATGCTGACAGCTGCATGAGTTGTCATCGCATGACCATGTATCCTGATCTACTCATCAATATTTATTTATTTCAGGTACTTCAATAGTGCTGTCAATTTATGCAGCGCTTTACATACATATATTGTACATTCACATCAGTCCCTAACCCTCAAGGAGTGTACAATCTAAAGTCCCTAACTCAAATGCATACATACACATACTAGGGCCAATTTAGACAGGAGCAAATTAACCTACCAGCATGTCTTCGGAGTGTGGGAGGAAACAGGAGTGCCTGGAGAAAACCGACGCAGTCACGGAGAGAACATGCAAACTCCAAGCAGGTGGTGCTGTGGTTGGGATTCAAACCAGCAACCCTAGTGCTGCCAAGCAGAAGTGTTAACCATTTAGCCACTGTGCTGCCCAGATAATATTTAATTGGAGAGTTGCAAACTTGCAGTGCGCTGGATTGGTTGGTTTGTTTCTATGCTATAATGTCAGGTTGCTGGAATATCTTAAGTGAAACTTTCAACAAATGTGAGAAAGTCTGGAACCAGGGGCAGACTGACCATTTGGAAACTCGGTCACTGCCCGAGGCCCCGGGGTCAGTAGGGGGCCCCATGAGATGTCCCTGGTACTTTTTTCATAGGCTTTTTTGAGTTTGAGCAAGGACACAGGGGCCCCATGATCCCCTATTGCCCAGGGGCCCCATGAGTTGTCAGTCCGCCCCTGTCTAGAACCCCTGCATTTAGAAACCAAAGGATAAACTCCCTAAAGAAAATGTACCCCCTAAAACCCAAGTATGCGTTTTTTGCAGCATGCCCCTCTCATTTTGTGCTATGCAGTGTAACAAATGGCAAAAAGAATTATTACCGCCTCCCCTTTCTTCTTTTGTTATTTTTCATTTCTTTGTAAAGAAGATTTGTTGTTACCCTCATTATTTCATCTCCCCACACTTAGCTTCTTTTATCTTCTTTTCTATATTTGATAATCTAGTCATGTTCAAAGTATATAAGCTTGCATGTAAATACATAAGTAGGGAAGTAAGCTGAGACACAACAAACAAAATATTTTATGATGGGTTTATTAGTACAACTCTACAACATAAGAAATATGGACATTGTTATAAAGATCAAACAGTGCAATGTGTCTATACATACCTAGCTTGAAGAACGTAGTCAGGTTACACTGATGAGCAAAATGTTTTCTAATACTCTTGCACTTGTAATAGATATTGCTATACAACTTGGCCACTCGATCTACTGCAAAGCAATATTATAATAATAATGATTGTGTGAGAACACTGTAGAAAAATACAATTAAATTACAAAATACCATTTCAAACACTGCTCTAAGGTGAAAACACCACAAGTCTTCCATATATCAGAGGTTAAAGCTAAATATATATAATATAACATTCAAATTCCTGAAGGGGGGAATAAATAAGCATACCCCTCCTCATAGACATGTCACAGCCACAAGTGAATTGTATGTTTGCAAAATGCTTTGCAAAATAATTTTCACTTTGAAAAATAATTTTGCTTTAGCTAAAGCTCTGTTGACTTCCATCATCCAATCAAATGCTAGCAAAAATATATTTTTTTTCTCATTTCTTTGCATGTGATTGAATATTCTTTGCAAAGGAAATTTTCTCCGAATTTACTAAGCTAAGGGAAAATTCCTTTGCAAAGTGAAAAGCCCTTTTTCTTTAGCAAATGAACCCCAAAATGTGCCTTTAGACTTTACACTACTGGTTTATCCACAATCTTTTAATTCTTTGGATTTTTGTATCAAAGGTCAATAATTCTTTGATAGAGTTTTTCCTATGGGTTTCTCTATTACCTGCTTTTACTGTGAGGATTTCTCTTTTTTTTTTCAAATGGGTAGATACATTTATATTGAGCTCTAGTTCTATTTGACACTATTTAGACTCCTTGCTGGACCAGTGGATTCTTCTGGCCCACTTCAGACTATTTAATGTTTTCTTCAGCTTGCAGTGACTTTGTGGTTCCACTGGCTGCTTAGAAATCGTTGCAGCTGACCATTTATATTCATTTTATGTTTATAGCTATAGACAGAGTTGGTATGAATTTTAGACTTTTTAAAAAATTTTACAAATTACAATCCTTGATGCTTGAGTTATTTAAAAGGAAATGTGATGCTGAAAAATATGCAGACCATGCTTAGATTGCTGGCATTTACAATTTAGGGTAACTGTGAAAGGGTGCAGATTTTCACAGCTTCATTTAGGGATCCTGGGTATAAAATCTCCCTAAGCTTCTTAAACATTTTAATGGGAAAGCATTATGGCAGAAGGATTTTGGTATGGACAAAGACTTAGACTTATCAATAGATGCTGCAGGCTCATTGGATTTTGTGGCCTATTGGAGGGGTCATTGGTGTAACAGTGTTTAGCAGCAGTCTTGGGTTTCCAGGGGCCTAACTAAAAATAAAGTTTTTGGAACTCTCCCAGCCCTAATGGCTTTAGATATTTGGGGTTATTATTTTTATAACTGCTGAATTCTCATTCAGACTGACAATAAGGGTGTATTGAACACTGGAAATTGTCTTTCTTTCACGTCACCTCCAGTTATCAAACGGTTTAAACATTTGTTGTTTAGCTGCTTTGAGATGAACATATATATATTTAGGTTAAATATGTTCCAGGTAAATCACAAATTCTTTATTCCATTCCTAGATGTCCCATTTTCGCCAGATGGTTCCTGAAGTAAATAAGTAGGAACTTTTCTGCCTGCTACACCTCTGGAATCTAATTTAGGTCTGGCAATTGACAACATCAAGCAGATTGTGGCTAATAAAACATGGGTTAATCACATGGCCAAATGGTCCGTTGTGTGCCCACTGGCCTCAAGTTTTCCATCCTCTAAAGCTTTCATGTCTGATTATGCTCTTCTGTTATGTCATAACTATTTAATGAGCTGTAATTACCCCGATTCTCACATGAGCAAATTCCTGCAGGTGTTTTATATTTTTTAAGCTTTTTCATTACCCCCATGTGCAAGTGATTGTAAAGGCAGAAGGTACAGTTAGGTCCATATATATTTGGACACAGGCACAATTTAGGTTTTTTTCAGGTATTTACTAAAACATATTAAAGCTATAGTTGTATAATGGATATGGGCTGAAAGTGCACACTCTCAGGTTTAATTTGAGGATATGTACATTCAAATTGGAGGAAGGGTTTAGGAATTACAGCTTTTAAGATTAGCTACTCCCCCTTTTTCAAGGGACCAAACGTAACTGGACAATTTAACCAGAAGTTGTTTCATGGCCAGGTGTGGGTTACTCCTTCATTATTTATTCATCAATTAAGCAGGTAAAAGGTCTGGAGTTGATTCTAAGTATGGTATTTGTATTTGGAATCTATTGCTGGGAACCTACATCATGCGTTCAAAGGAGCTGTTCATGCAAGTGAAACAGGCCATTGTAAGGCGTAAAAATGAAACAAATCCATCAGAGAGATAGCAGCAACATTAGGAGTGGCCAAATCAACAGTTTGGTACATTCTTAGGAAAGACGAATGCACTGGTGAGCTCAGCAACATATAAAGGCATGGACGTCCATGGAAGACAACAGTGGTGGATGATCGCAGGATGCTCTCTATGGTAAAGAAAAACCCATTCACAACATCCAGACAAGAGAAGGACACTCTCCAGGAGGTGGGCGTATCTTTTTCAAAGTCTATGATCAAGAAAATACTTCACAAGAGCAAATACAGAGGGTTCACCACAAGGTGCAAACCATTCATAAACCTGAAGAATAGAAAAGCCAGATTAGACGTTGCCAAACAACATCTAAAAAAGCCAGACCAGTTCTGTAAAAGTATTCTTTGGATGGATGAAACTAAGATTAATCTGTACCAGAATGATGGGAAGAAAAAGTGTGGAGAAAGCTGGGAACAGCTTATGATCCAAAGCACACAACGTCATCTGTAAAACATGGTGGAGGCAGTGTGATGGCATGGGCATGCATGGCTTCCAGTGGCACTGGGTCATTGGTGTTTATTGAAGATGTGACAGAAGACAGAAGCAGCCGGATGAATTCTGCAGTGTTTAAAGATATACTGTCAGCCAAATGCAGCAAAGTTAATTGGACGGCGCTTCACAGTACAGATGGACAATGATCCAAAGCACACTGTAAGAGCAACCCAGGAGCTTTTGAAGGAAAAGAAGTGGACTATTTTGCAATGGCCGAGTCAATCACCTGATCTCAACCCAATTGAGCATGCACTTCACTTGCTGAAGACAAAACTGAAGACAGAAAGACCCACAAACAAAGAACAACTGAAGACAGCTGCAATTAGAGCCTGGCAAAGCATCAGAAAGGAGGAACCCAGTCTTTGGTAATGTCCATGGGTTCCAGAATTCCGGCAGACCAATTACATTTGAGCCCCTGAAAATGGAGGGACTGTGTATAAAAATGGTTGCAGTTCCTAAAATTTGTACTTGATATTTATGTTCCCCTTGAATCCGCTTGAAAGTCTGCACTTCAAATGCATTTGGATTGTTTATTCTATTATGTATTCTGGCATACAGAGCCATAAGTCTGAAAATTGTGCCTGTGTCCAAATATATATGGACCTAATTATATTTTATCATACTGCATTCTATGTAGTAAGGTTAAAAAAACCATCTATATGCAGCTTTCCCCACAACTCCCCCTAAATACATACTTGAGCCAGATACTGATCCAGTGATGTGCATGAGATCCGATTCTCTCTCGGATCTCTCACTCCTCTGGCTCAAATACAAGAGCAGGAGCCATTGGCTCCCACTGCTGTCAATCAAAGTCAGTGAGGATGGATCAGGGGATGGGGCCAAACCCTGCTCTGTGTGTCTTATAGACACACAGAGCCATCTCGTGAGTGAACACATGAGTGAGGGAGGGTTCCAAGAAGAGGAGGATAGGGGCTGCTCTGTTCAAAACCATTCCATGGAGCAGAGAAATATGACATGTTTGCTATTTTACAATTAGCCTTTAATATTACTTTAAGCCAGCATTTAAAGTTTATCAAATTATTTTATTATTATAAAAGGCTCATTACTCTGGATATTCTGGTTTGCTTTTCTGGATTTTAGTCTTTAACCTATCACTCACAATAACTTGCCTTTTGGTGTTTTATTTTTTAATATAATTTTATGAGAGCAACTAGTTCAGATTTTTGTAAGAGAAAGTAAGACTGATGAGTTAGATGAGAGTAAATGGATTATCCTTTTTTCAACTGCTAGAACTGATATTTTCCCATTTGCTGTTGTCCAAAAAAACTAAAGACAGAGCCTTAATAGAGTATTTAAAGTGTTACTAAACCCAGGACCCTGCATTCACTACAGTGCTCAGCATAAATGAGTACACCCTAACAGATTTGTAAATAAATCTTTCCTTTCCTTTCAGAATCAACATTTTCTATGGAACACTATACTACAAAATGCAGGGCTAAAATGTCCCACAAATACGGGCTATTGATTGCAAACAAGATTTGTTAATTTGCACACACAGAAAAGTATTTTTCTTAACCACTTGCCTACCAGGCACTTATACCCCCTTCCTTACCAGGCCAATTTTCAGCTTTCAGCGCTGCCGCACTTTGACAATTGCGCGGTTATGCAACATTGTACCCATATAAAATTTTGATCATTTTTTTCTCACAAATAGAGCTTTCTTTTGGTGGTATTTAATCGCCACTGGGCGCTTTACTTTTTGCGTTATAAATTAAAAAAAGTGCAAAAAATTTGAAAAAAAAAAAAAACTTTATTTGTATCTTTTATAAAATTTTTCAAACAGGTATTTTTTCTCCTTCACTGATTTGCGTTGATGAGGCGGCACTGATGGGCACTGATAGGCGGCACTGATGGGCACTGATAGGCGGCACTGATGGGCACTGATAGGCAGCACTAAAGGCACTGATAGGCAGTACTAATGAGGTGGCACGGATAGGCGGCACTGATAGACAGCACTAATTAGGGGTCACGGATAGGCGGCACTGATAGGTGACACTGATGATGGGTACTGATAGACGGCACTGACTGGCATCACTTCTGGGCACTGACTGGCGGCACTGACTGGCACAACCCCTGGGCACTGACTGGTGGCACTGACTGGCAGCACTGCTGGGCTGCACTGGTGGGTGGCACTGGTGGGCGGCACTGGTGGGTGGGCACAGGTGGGTGGCACTGGTGGGCACAGGTGGGTGGCACTGGTGGGCACAGGTGGGTGGGCACAGGTGGGTGGCACTGCTGGGCACATGTAGGTGGCACTTCTGGGCACAGGTAGGTGGCACTGCAGAGTGGCACAGGTGGGTGCACTGCTGGGCACAGGTGGGGAAACTGCTGGGCACAGGTGGGGGCACTGCTGGGAACGGGTGGGCGGGGCTAGTGGGCGCACTGCTGGGCGGAACTTGCGGGTGTCACTGCTGGGCACCGATCATCAGGGCACTGATCATCAGTGCCCTGATGATCGGTGCCGATCCCCGCTCTGACAACTGCCGGTTCTCGGCAGTACTTTCCTCACGATCTGACAGCGTGAGGAAAGTGCAGCCGAGAACCGGCACTTGCATTTCCCTGTGATCAGCGTGTCATTGGACACCGCTGATCACGTGGTAAAAGGCCTTTCACCACATCACGTGATCAGCTGTGTCCGTAGGACACAGCGATCACGGAGATCGCCGGGTGCGCGCCCCCTGGGGCGCGCAGGAGAGCGCGTTCTGGGAGGACGTCATATGACGTCCACTCAGAACTGGCCGGCCGCGGTGAAGCCGTCATTCGGCTATGCGCGGTCGGCAAGAGGTTAACAAATTAATTCAAGAATGAATATACCTCAATGAAAGGAGCAAAGCTAAATTTTAGACAACAAAATCCTAATTAACAAGAATTCAACTACAGGTGAGTCTAATTGTTCATTAAACAGGTGTCCAAAAGACAGTTGATTATAAAAGGGTGTTATTTAACAAAGAAAATCCCTTCCCATTTCAAGCTGTCAGCAATGGTACCACATAAATGAGAAATGTCACAAGGCCTGAGAAAGAAAATAATTTCTTTACACAAGAAAGGTGAAGGCTACAAGAAGATCAGCAAAGCTTTACTTATCAGTCAGAATACTGTAGCAAAAGTGATATGAAAACTGTACAGATGGAACTGCAACTTCTCACAGAGACGTCCAGGCCTTCCACGGAAGTTAACACCTTGACAGAAGCGTCTTATGAGAAGGGTTGAAGAAAATTGCCATGCAAGTTTACTAGTGCAGGTAGCTAAAGATGTTGAAAGTCAAACTGGGATGATTGTGACACAATACAGCGTACACTTCAGAGGAAGGGCATGCATGGGTCTCGTCCATGATTGAAGTCTCTCCTAAAGCCCATGCGCAAAAAAGCCCACCTAGAATTTGCCAGGGCCCATGCTGAAAAAGAAGACTACCGCGACTCTGTACTTTGGAGTGATGAAAACAAGATAAATGTTTTTGAAACTGATGGCTTCAAAACTGTATGCAAAGGTGAGGAGTATAAAGAAAAATGAATGGTGCCTACAGTGAAACATGGTGGTGGCATTGTCCTCCTCTGGGGATGCATGAGTGCTGTTGGTGTCGGAAGGCTGCATTTCATTGATGGTATCATGAATTTGCAGATGTACTGCTCTATATTGAAAGAGAAGCTACTACCAAGTATGTCTCCTGATCTGAACCCAATTTAACACTTAAGGGGAATGCTGAAGAGACAGGTTGAGCACCACTCTCCATCCAGCCTCCAGGCTCTAAAAGAGGTTGTTCTTGAAGAATGGAAAAAAATAGATGTTGAAATATGTCCCCAACTTGTTCATTCGATGCCTAGAAGATTTGGTACTGTCCTTACAAATCATGGAGGTCATATAAAATACTGGATGTAGTAGTTTTTGTTGTAGGGTGTTTTCATTTTTGCATCAACTAATCTGAGTGAAACTTAAAACTTTTGTAATCTAAGTTATATTATTAACCTTACTTTCATGTAATGAGCTAAACGCATGTTCTATAAAACTCAGTTTTGTCAAAATTTTGGAAATTGTTCTTGTGTTCATTGAGATATTGATTAAAATCTTCATTTTTAAAAGGGGTGTTTTTGTTTATGCTGAACACTCTATATCTGGTTTTCCACAGTACACAGAACATGGGCGTGCAATTATTTTAGTAAATATAAACTGCTAAATACCTTTTCTCATCAGCACTTAGAGCAGTCTTGTGACTTCTATCAGTGTCCATCTGAGCACATGTTAAAGCTTGTAGACTTCCAGTGATGCTGTGAGGAGGTGAGACCCGCGGCTCCCGGGATCCCCGCATATAACGCCGGCACTCTGCATCGGGGACTGCTGTCAACAGCATCAGGAGCTCCCCCCTGACCCCCCCCATATGATCCTCAATCCATTTGGCATGGAGCGATTCCTCCTGCAGCCGCCACCTGGCTCAGGTCCCGCCAAGAGGGGAGAGGGGTGCGACTCTCCCCCTCCTGCAGACAAATTGGCTGCTGATCACAGCACCTCTATGGACACAGGCACAGAAGCTGTCAGAATCGATAGAGCAAGTATGAACACACACCCTGCTCATACAGATATAATGACACCAGCTTTGTTCAATACTCCTGACACCTGTAGTCCCACAGAACTTTATGAAAAGATTGCACAAGCAGTCGCCTCCATTATAGTGCCTACAATCACACAAGCCGTGGACAATGCAGTAGCCACTGGCATTGAACAAATTAGAAGAGATATGGGTGATCAATCTAAACATTTAACTGAGGTGGAGCAGCATCTGTCAGATTTAGAAGATGATGTTCAATCGCTTCATGCAGGTACACTTCAGACCAATCATACGCACCAAACCATCCTAGACAAATTGGATGATTTAGAAAATCGCTCACGCAGAAATAACTTGCACATCGTGGGCCTTCCAGAATCATTTTTATCGGGGGGGTGCTTCCAGAATTATGCTCCATACGTATACCCTCAGCTCTAGGTCTAACCACTCCCTGTCATGTCGAGAGAGCTCATCGTCTAGGGTCGCCTTCAAATGACTGCCGCACACCGCGATCGGTGATCGTCAGATATCTCAATTATGCTGATCGAGTGGCCATTCTCAATTCTTTCCGCAACTCTCGGTCCCTACAAATAGATGGTCACAAATTGCTCCTATTTGCTGATTATTCGCAAGAAGTATCCCGCAAACGCAAGGCCTTTCAGCAAATATGCGCCACACTATACCAAAAAGGTTACAAGTTCACCCTAGCCTATCTGGCTACTCTCCGCTTCACTACACCTTCTGGTGATACAAAGTCTTTCGTTCACCCAGAAGAAGCATCCCAATATATACAAGATTCTCTGGCGGTTACGGTTTCAGTAACATCTCCCCACCATCCCTCTTGAAACTTGGGCCCTAGAGATCAATGAAGCCCCGTAAGGATCCACCGAAACGCCAACGCATTAACTTTGCTTCCTCCAAATCCCGCCAATCCTGAGCTGACGCACTCATCTTGGTGCTCTGTGGATAGCTCCTCACATTGAACTACCTGCCTCATCCGCCTATTTATCAAACTTGTACGCCTTTAGATATCACCTCGAGTTAAGTCCATGGTTAGATGTACTAGCCGCTAGTTAGCGATAACCCCCTTGGTCTTCTGGCTACTCATTTTCAGTATGCTTAATAACCTATACATGCATTTATAATGACACCCCTTTTCTGTGCCTTGCTTTGCCCAAAAATCCCTCTCTGGCCGTCCGATTTGTTGAGTCTCCTCTCCCTTGGTGTTGCCTTATATGCCAGGGGGTGGCGCTCCCCTGTCCTCTCAACAACTACAATGAGCCCCCGATGCAGATCACTTACTCTGCTACTTCCCGGATACGCTGGTCGTAGTACAGGGACAGCATGCAGATTTACGTGAAGTTCAACATATTGTTACGGTTTTTTGTTTATTTTGCCTCTCAGGTCCCAGTTGGGCCATCATGCTCTACTCTCTCTCTTCTCTCCTCTTCCCTCCTTCCTCACATTTTTCTGGAGACTCTTCCCCCTCCCCGGGAGTCAATATATAGCTTACCTCCGGAGTCCCAATCAACACACGCTATATTATCAACCTTTGCGGAAGCAATGCAGCTAACAGATATCTGGCGATTGGCCCACCCAGATGGGAAGGAATTCACCTTTTACTCTCCGGTACACGCTCGCTTTCTAGAATAGACTATTTTTTTGCAATCCCCTTGCAACGCAATACACCTCATCTTCAGACATTTATGACATTGCTATCTCGGACCATTCTCCCATCTCCATATCCCTCAATTATTTGAACAACACACAACATAAAACGTGGTGCTTTCCCTCCTCCTTGGCATCTAACCAGGAGTTGCTACGACAACTCCAAGACACCAGGGCAGACTTCCAGATCACTAAAGCAGCCCAGCTATCTAACCCCAACTCATTTTGGGAAACGGGTAAGGCGGTCTTACGCGGTAAAATCATCGCTTTTACATCTGCATATAAGAAAAAACTCACTCTCAAATACACAGAAGCTAGTAGTCGACTTCGTTTGACTCAAAAAAATCTGGTAGAATCTAACACCCATGAACATAGGAAAGCTTGGCTAGATGCAAAATATCAATTCGAAACATGGGCAACAGCCCAAGAATGCATGCACCAATCTTATCTTGACTTACAGTACCATAAATTTGGTAACAAGCCTGGCAAGCTGCCAGCTTGCTTGTGCCGTAAACCGTACACCCCTACACAATTCACTTCCCTCAAAGACTCTCAGGGCAAGTTAAAACACTCCCCCGAGCAAATTGTTTCCATATTGGAAAACTACTACGCTAACCTTTATGGCTCCGACCCTATTGACCAATCACAGGCTACCTCCTTTCTAGACCGTATCGCTCTTCCTCAAATTGATCCCGTAGCACTCCAATCCCTTAACCACTTCCAGACCGGACACTTTTACCCCCTTCCTGACCAGGGCAATTTTCAGCTTTCAGCGCTATCACACTTTGAATGACAATTGCGCAGTCATGCAACACTGTACCCAAATTAAATTTTTACCATTTTTTTGAGACAGATAAAGCTTTATTTTGGTGGTATTTATTCACCGCTGGGATTTTTATTTTTTTGCTATGTAAATGAAAAAGTCCAAAAATTTTGAACAAAAGTGTTTTTTTTATAACATTTTGCAAATAAATTATATTTCATCATAAATATTTGCCAAAATTTATTCCGCTATCTTTTTAGTTAAAAAAAAAACAAAAACAAATTAGTTTATAACCAAAAATTATAATTTTTAAACATTTTTTTTACATTTTTATTTATTTTTTTTATATTATTATTTTTTATTAATTTATTTTTTTTACATACTGTCACCCTAGCAGTACAGTGTCACCATGGTGACACTGTACTACTTGTGGGGGGTGATGAAGATTTTTTTTTTTTTTTTACACTGATTGCTTTTACACCCATATAGGATGTAAAAGCAATCATTTCTCTTTCTCATTGAGAAGTACTGAGTGAGCTGTGATTGGTCACACCTTGTCACATGGTACAAGACTGTTGTGAATAGCCTTGTACCATGTGACCTCTGTGATCATTCACAGATTTCACACGTAGTAAGCAATGATGTCACAAATGACATCTTGCTTACTACTTTGCATGTGATCACTGATTGGCCAATCAGTGATCACATGATCGGGACCTCGTACCAGGTCCCGTCCGACGATCGGTGTTTCACTGTGTCCGGAGTACACAGCGGGCACCGGATCGCGGTGCTGCGCGCTCCCAGGGAGCGCGCACAAGCAGGGTGTGGGGAGGCCGTTCATAAACGGCCACCCGACCCTGCAGTGCCACCGTCCGGCCATTTATATGCAACGGCCGGACGGGAGGTGGTTAATTTCACAATTCAATATTCACTCTGCCATAAAATCCTTAGCAAATGGTAAAGCTCCTGGCCCAGATGGATACACTTCTTAATTTCTATAAACTCATGGATACAACCCTTTCTCTGACCCTGCAATCAGTCTATTGATCAATACAAGAGGGGGGAGCATACCTTCCATCCGCATTTCAAGCACATATAAAGCTAATAGCAAAAAAAGACAAGGATCCTTCTGAACCAGGCTCTTATAGACCAATCTCCCTTTTAAATTTAGATGCCAAAATCCTCTCAAAAATTATTGCAAATCGTTTAGCCACCATTCTGCCTTTCATCATTCATCCTTCTCAAGCGGGTTTCATACAGGGTCGCTCGGTCGCTTCAAACATCCGCAAATTGTTAGCTGTTTTAAACCATGCAAAAATGAATCCTCTTCAAGACGTAGCAATAATCTCTCTTGATGCTGAAAAGACTTTTGATAATGTCAATTTCCAATGGCTACACATGGTTTTACATAGATTCGGTTTCTCGGGCCCCTTCACTCATTTAGTCCAAGCTATGTACTCAGCTCCCATGGCACAGGTGATTGCTGCAGGACGTATATCTCCCCCTATTAAACTACATAAAGGAACAAGACAAGGCTGTCCCCCTTGCTTTTCCATATGGCCTTAGAACCCTTTTCCCCGCTTCCTACTGTTTCACTCACAACTGCACAGAGTTCAAATAGCGCAACAAGACCTACATTTGGAATTGTTTGCTGACGACATATTAATTTTCACTGCTAACCCAACGCATGACCTGCCTTATATACATGCTATTTTCACGGCTTTCCGACACTGTTCGGGTCTCCGCATTAACTTCACGAAAAGTGAAGTCCTCCCGCTATTCCATGCACGCACTCCCCCGTGGGCTCAAAATTCTCTTTTTAAAATTACCTCACGCCACATTACATATCTGGGAATCAAAATTGGAAAACTTGCCTCCTCCCTTTACTAGCTAAATTATACACCAACAATTCAAAAAATCATAGGCATGGAGGTATGGAAAGAGCTACCGCTGTCACTCATGGGATGGGCGCATATCTTCAAGATGGTAAGCTTTCCGAAATTGCTATAACCTCTTCAAACTATCCCTCTTCTACTTAAACACACGGACATAATTAGACTAAACAAGGAGATCTCTAATTTTTTATGGAAAGGGTGTCACTCGCTTATTGCTCTGCATAAGCTATGTCTGCCTAGATGTGAAGGAGGAATTGGTCTTCCAAATATCAAAATATATAATCTATCATGCATTTTACGAGTGTGTATAGACTGGCTGACCAAATCCTCTAACTACTCTAATCTACAACTAGAATCTGCCATGGTTCACCCTTTTGATCTCGCAGCCCTACATTTAAACCCTAACTCACTCCCACCACACTTAAAGTATAATCCACTCATTTGAGATACCCTTATCACGTGGAGGGAAGTTAGACACAAATTAGGCCTATCCCCATGGGTCTCCCATTTTCTCCCCATACATCACAATCCTGCTTTCTCTGTCCTACAACAACATGCAGCATACAATCTATGGCTTGCTCAGGACCTCAAACTAGTAAGCCAATTATATAACACTGCCTCTGGCTCTCCCCTGTCCTTTTTTCAGATTTCAAATTCCTTCAATCTACCTCCTCACCATTTTCTATATGTATTACAAGTATGTAATTATGTAAATAAGATAACACCGGCCAAACCAGGCCGCTTCTGCTCATCGAAAATATAAGGTAGCTAATATCTATGGCCCCTTAAATCTACATTACATACAACATCTAGAGACTTCCTCTCCTAACTCTCCATGGATCAGAGACTTTGAAAACACATTCTCAGTGGATCAAATCCTCACTGGTTTCAACAACACCTGCGCTTTCAACTCCAATGAGTTCTGGCGGGAGCAACAATTTAAGCTAATGCATCATGCTTATATGCCATGCCTATATATCCGTAGAAATCCTTCAGCCTCTACTTGCCCTCAATTTGGACACTACAAACCCTCGGTAAAACACAGGTTTTGGACTTGCCAACCGATATATATTTTCTGGACCCAACTACTCAGCTATATCGCCTCCATTACTTCTCTTCAATTACCAAAGGACCCTCTACCTCTTCTCTTTGGCTATCTGGAACTATTTTTTACAGGGGTTCATTCATTTCAGCTTGCCACACTTCGTGCCACAAAACCATGGCTGTCCTCTTGCCTGATGGTCGCGAGAAGAACTATATTGAAAAGTGGGTTTCCAATAGTCCTCCATATATCTCAGATGTCAAGTCGGATCTTAACGCCCTTCTCCGTTTGGACCAGCTCAACCTCTTAACCTCATCTCATCAGCATAGAGAAGAGCAATACAATCTAAAATGGAGACTTTATATTCAAAGTTTCTTCTCGGCCACGGAGCAACAGTTCTTCCTTCATGGCTATTCTGTTACGATCCAACCCGGAAACAGGATCCAGTAACCCAGTTATAATGTCTGGTTTTATTATGTTTCAAGTCTACATGATTATGTATAATAGGCATATTAGGCCCATCTGCTGTTACTCTTTCACCACTCCTAGCCAGTGAACCAAAATACCACCTATTTGTCTTCTTTACTGTCTTATCTGTACTCCAAACTTTTCTCAAAATCCTCTACAAATTCTTTTCCCACCCTTGACCAGTGAGGCCTCACAACATTTACACCAACAACGCCCTTCCGCTACACTAGGCTGTCTCTTGCCCCCCCTCCTCAGATTCTTAATGTACCGCTCTGCTCTCTACTAAACATGTTCAATGACTTCTTGGTAAGGGCCCCTCCAGCCCGCTTCTGCATCATTTCCCCACCTCTCTTCTCTCCCTTCTTTTCCCCATTCTAGTCTCCTCCCTAATTCTCTCCTTTCCTTTTATAGCTCCCCCTAACCTTTTCGCTTCTTTCTCTTTGTTAATTTCCTTTCCACAATCTTTCTTTTCCCACTTCAATATTCAACCCACATACATGACAATCAACATATTCTCAGCACCCCGGCTTCCATTCAATACAATGTGACTTATGGCGACCTTCGTATCTTTGGTTATGCTATAGAATACCTTCACACACCCCCTATACACTCTACTGACTCATAAAATCTACCTTCCTCTTGGTCTTTAGTTTTCAGAGTTTCTGGTCTGATGCTATTGCAGCTAGTCGATTCCTCAGTTTATAAGTCCTGTATAATAATAATTCTCTGCAAACTCTTCAGAGGTATCAAGTATTTGGTAAATTGCTACACTCAGATTTTCTATGTAATATTTCCCTCCCCCTCCATCCTACGCTCCCTCACCCACATCTTTAATCTCTCTCTCTCTTCCGGCACATTCCCCTCCCCTCTGAAACATGCACACATCGCCCCCATTCTTAAAAAGCCCTCTCTGGACCCCAATGACCCGAACAACCTCAGACCCATCTCCCTGCTCCCATTCACATCCAAACTCCTCGAGCGCTTAGTCTACACTCGCCTAAGCTCCCCTACAGTCCGGCTTCCGTCCCCTACATTCCACCGAAACTGCCTTACTCAAACTCTCCAACAACCTTCTAACCACCAAGGCTAATGGCCACTACTCAGTGCTCCTACTCCTTGACCTCTCCGCAGCCTTCGACACAGTCGACCACCCCCTCCTCAAAAAAAAACTACACTCCCTCTGCCTCCAAGACTCCGCTCTCTCCTGGCTCTCATCCTACCTATCACAACGCTCTTTCAGCGTTACCTATAACGCTACCACCTCCCCTTCATTCCCCCTCTCTGTTGGGGTCCCTCAAGGCTCCATCCTCTTGCCCCTTCTCTTCTCCAACTACACCTCCTCCCTTGGCCAACTCATACACTCTCACGGCTTCAACTATCACCTCTATGCCGACGACACACAAATCTATCTCTCAACCCCTCGCCTCACCCTCAATCTCCACCCGAATCACAAACCTACTGAATGACATATCAGACTGGATGTCACTCCACTTCCTTAAACTGGGCCTCTCCAAAACCGAGCTCCTAGTCTTCCCCCCAGCACGCACACCGCCCCCCCATTGACTTCTCCATCACGTCCAACAATGCCACTATCAGGCCCGCCCCGCAGGCCAGAGTACTTGGTGTCATTCTGGATTCCAACCTATTCTTCCAGCCCCAAGTCCAATCATTAACAAACTCATGCAGACTCCACCTCCACAACATCGCCAAAATCTGCACGTTCCTAACCCCAGAAACCACTAAACAGCTCATTCACTCCCTCATCATATCACGACTCGATTACTGCAACTCCCTCCTCACTGGCCTGCCTCACCACAGGCTATCCCCGCTTCAGTCAATCCTGAATACAGCAGCCAGACTCATTCACCTTACCAACCGCTCCGTTTCTGCCACCCCCCTCTGCCAATCCCTCCACTGGCTTCCGATTGCACAACAGATCAAATTCAAAATCCTAACACTGACGTACAAAGCTGTCCACCATACTGCCCCAAATTACATCACTGACCTAATATCCAAGTACCACCCAACACACACACTCCGCTCCTCACAAGATCTCCTTCTCTCTAGTTCCCTGGTCTCCTCCTCCCATGCCCGCCTCCAGGATTTCTCTAGGGTGTCACCCATCCTCTGGAACTCCCTGCCCCAACCAATCAGACTATTACCTACTCTCCTCTCCTTTAGGCGCACCCTGAAAGCCCACCTCTTCAGGGAAGCCTACCCCACCCCCTGCTAATTTCCGACCTCCTCCACTCTTCCTACCACTCCATACCCCACAGCTATCTCCTCCTGTACCACTATCCCCTCCCTCCTAGATTGTAAGCTCGAAAGAGCAGGGCCCTCGAACCCCTCGTGTATCGCATTGTATTGTTATTGTACTGTTGCATGTTCTGTCTCCCTTTACAATGTACAGCGCTGAGAGAACTGTTGGCGCTTTATAAATA
This sequence comes from Staurois parvus, assembly GCF_062004578.1. Classification (NCBI taxonomy): domain Eukaryota; kingdom Metazoa; phylum Chordata; class Amphibia; order Anura; family Ranidae; genus Staurois; species Staurois parvus. Next base: position 9,085,155 of record NW_028318039.1, on the reverse strand, counting down.
CTGTATAATAATAATAATAATATTTTTGCCTTTCTGGATTAATATGTCAGTACTCAAATAAATATAGGAGTGCGGCGCTAATGAATATATATATGTCTCAGATGATCTAAAACACAATATGATGTATAAGCAAAAGATCAGTGCATCAAATAAACCAAATAATAAACCAAATAATAAATAATGTCCAAATAAATGTCCAAATAAAATGAAATAAAATGAACGCAGGATCTTGCATAAAAGATAAAAGAACCAGGATCCAACGGTAAAAATGCGCACTCACCGGACGCGCTATGGAAAAGCGCATATGTAGTATGACCTTTAGGAAACCTTCATCATCTGGAGACGGTGGATAGCCATCCAGGAACAAGTGATCTCTGTGTAATGGACAATTTCAAATCCAGGAATCCCCAAAAGTAAAATGGCCGCCGGGCCTCCTCGTGGCTCCAGGCGGCTAGATGTCACGCTCTGCTGGCTCCTCCTAAGGCCTTTCGTGCTCCAGCACATCATCAGAGGGGAGGCCAACCCCTCTGATGATGTGCTGGAGCACGAAAGGCCTTAGGAGGAGCCAGCAGAGCGTGACATCTAGCCGCCTGGAGCCACGAGGAGGCCCGGCGGCCATTTTACTTTTGGGGATTCCTGGATTTGAAATTGTCCATTACACAGAGATCACTTGTTCCTGGATGGCTATCCACCGTCTCCAGATGATGAAGGTTTCCTAAAGGTCATACTACATATGCGCTTTTCCATAGCGCGTCCGGTGAGTGCGCATTTTTACCGTTGGATCCTGGTTCTTTTATCTTTTATGCAAGATCCTGCGTTCATTTTATTTCATTTTATTTGGACATTTATTTGAACATTATTTATTATTTGGTTTATTATTTGGTTTATTTGATGCACTGATCTTTTGCTTATACATCATATTGTGTTTTAGATCATCTGAGACATATATATATTCATTAGCGCCGCACTCCTATATTTATTTGTGTATTATGAGGGTTTAACTGTGATTACCTTTGAGTGCATTGGCTGCTGCTGAGAGAGCGCTCACTTTCATATTTCTCTAATATGTCAGTACTGTTTCTATTGAAGTTATGTTACCAAGATACATCCTAAGAGCATTTCACGGGCTGAAGTTATGTATAATTGAAAATCCAATAAAGTTTCTTTAAAAAAAAAAGCTTGTAGCAGGAGTTTTCATTTTTCTCTAGAAGGATGCAGAACCCCTGACCTCTGTCTGGACAGTGCTGATTGGCCCTGTGCTGATCACATGCACTCACCCAAGAAAAAAAAAAAACCCTCTAGCAATACACACCAAACTGAGCATGTGCAGAGTGACTCCACACGATATGATTTATCAGGAGATAATAGAGAGACATTGGAAGAAGGGGAAGAATCAGAGAAGTCTGAATCAAACAGCATTTTTATGCAATGCAGAGAATTAACCCCTTAGGTTCCACAGTGAGTATAGCAACCATGCTTTACTGCATATGCAGACTGATTTTACTGTTGTGGGTTTAGTAACACTTTAACCATTATCTCTCTACAGGAATATTTCTATTTTTCACACACATGTTAAAATATGCAGATTTGGCTATAAAATTACTTTAAAAACTGAAACCCCCAAAATAATATATATTTTCTGAAGGCAGATGCCCTGTAGAAAAAATGGGGGTAGTTAAAATTGTATGTCACAAACTTATTTGCACAACTGTTAATCAAAATCATATGTATTTTTTTACAAAAACTTGAAAAATGAATTTTATATAAATTGAATTCCCCTTCTTTCGTGCAGCTCATTAGAGTAGCGTTAACCATAAATTATAGGCCTTACATTTTTGCTCTCATTCCAACATTCCCTGTGATATATAACATGTGCTGCACAATTGATGTTCACATCACACTCATCCCCTATGCACACATTTGCATTTGTAGGTGTGCACGGTGTGATAGAGTTTCTTTTCAATTTTTTTAATTACTTTTATTGATTTTATTATAATTTTAACTAGCCAAAGAAGGACAGCTCTAAAACTGGAAACACTCAGAGTGTTTTTGGCTTCAAACACAGCAGAGGAGATTGATGAACATCTGTTCTCCTTCCACTTATTAGCCTGAAGGCATTTCTTGGGAAGTCTGGGAGAGCCAGGAAACAAGGGATGGTGGGGTGATCAGTCAGTAGTGGGTGACACATTGTAAAAGTGATCAGACAGTTATAAAGCTGTCTGGATCACTTTTACATTAAAGCAGGGAGCCAGTTGAAAAAACTATGTACAAGCTCATAGCTGTCACTGAGCATGTCTTAAAGACTTCATACTTTGGACATTTCTGGTCTTCCCGATGATCATTTTCAAAATTTGATTTAAAAACTGATTGATTTTCTGATGGACATAGTGGGGGGGGGGTTATTAAAACTAGAGCACTCAATATCTGGCGCCACTGTTCATGATAGTTTCTAACTTCAACTTGTTCAATTAAGCTTTGACAATAAATCCTGAAAACGGATTGGTTTCTATGCAGAGCTGCACCAGATTCTGCACTCTCTAGCTTTGGTAAATTTCCCCCAGTGTATCTTTATCTGATTTGGCTGACCCCTGACTTTTTAATGCTGCATGTGAATATGTAGCCAATGCTGTATGGAGGATTCTATTTCCCACTCACTTTAGACCTCATCCACAAGATGATTTGTATACCTGAACACTCTTTAAGCCTACCAGGAACATATTATAATCTCAATATTCTTCTTAGAAATATTGATGCAATCCACCACCATTTTCTGTTTCTGAGTTGAAAGTAGAGTAAATAAAATAACTCTTGTGCATGGCTCTACTTTAGAACGTTTTCAGCTTCCCATGAGTGTACAGATTAGCATATCCTTTGAACAGAGACAGCAAAGCAAGTAAATTCTTCTTGCAGCAGAAACCTACTAAATATAGCAAAAATATATTTATTATTCCTGTTCAACTATTGCACGCTTCTATAAGAACCCAACCTTTTTACATATTGATTCAAATTACCTATGATAGAAAGCCGTGAAGCATAACAGAAATCAGGTAATAAAGAATAAGGAAAGTTTTGTAACATTATGGAATATTTCATCATAATTTAAAAACACTATGGATACAGCTTTCTCCATTTTTGCATCTTTTTTTCTTCAGTGATATGCAATTTTTTTAAAGGATAAAACATAGATATACACTTTATGATGTATCACAATCCTGTTGGTCAACTCTAGCATGCATAAAAGTGGCCACCCGCCCAAGTCTATAACTGGCTTATGAAGCAAGGACACATAAACAGGCATCACATAGTGAAAAAAAGGGGGAGAGAACAATGTTCTTGGACAACTTGCCAGCCAGCTTGCTAACAACCGAATTAACCTGTCTAACAGTATGCGTTTATAACAGGGGTTTAGTTAGCACACATTTGCAAATACATACGTAAGCCACAGAGCCACGACACGGCACCCTGATCATCTGTGGTCCTAACTCTAAAATTTGTGAGTCCCCATAGTAGAGGCACATGCATTTAATGGATAGATCAAGGGCAGGTGGACCTGAGGGAGCCACCCCTCTTAAAGGCAAAGGAGTGCACTGGACCCCAGCATGTAGCACAATGGCAACCAGGGCCCTAGTGCACCCACGTACCAAAAAACTCAAACATGCATAAAAGTGGCCACCCGCCCAAGTCTATAACTGGCTTATGAAGCAAGGACACATAAACAGGCATCACATAGTGAAAAAAAGGGGGAGAGAACAATGTTCTTGGACAACTTGCCAGCCAGCTTGCTAACAACCGAATTAACCTGTCTAACAGTATGCGTTTATAACAGGGGTTTAGTTAGCACACATTTGCAAATACATACGTAAGCCACAGAGCCACGACACGGCACCCTGATCATCTGTGGTCCTAACTCTAAAATTTGTGAGTCCCCATAGTAGAGGCACATGCATTTAATGGATAGATCAAGGGCAGGTGGACCTGAGGGAGCCACCCCTCTTAAAGGCAAAGGAGTGCACTGGACCCCAGCATGTAGCACAATGGCAACCAGGGCCCTAGTGCACCCACGTACCAAAAAACTCAAACATGCATAAAAGTGGCCACCCGCCCAAGTCTATAACTGGCTTATGAAGCAAGGACACATAAACAGGCATCACATAGTGAAAAAAAGGGGGAGAGAACAATGTTCTTGGACAACTTGCCAGCCAGCTTGCTAACAACCGAATTAACCTGTCTAACAGTATGCGTTTATAACAGGGGTTTAGTTAGCACACATTTGCAAATACATACGTAAGCCACAGAGCCACGACACGGCACCCTGATCATCTGTGGTCCTAACTCTAAAATTTGTGAGTCCCCATAGTAGAGGCACATGCATTTAATGGATAGATCAAGGGCAGGTGGACCTGAGGGAGCCACCCCTCTTAAAGGCAAAGGAGTGCACTGGACCCCAGCATGTAGCACAATGGCAACCAGGGCCCTAGTGCACCCACGTACCAAAAAACTCAAACATGCATAAAAGTGGCCACCCGCCCAAGTCTATAACTGGCTTATGAAGCAAGGACACATAAACAGGCATCACATAGTGAAAAAAAGGGGGAGAGAACAATGTTCTTGGACAACTTGCCAGCCAGCTTGCTAACAACCGAATTAACCTGTCTAACAGTATGCGTTTATAACAGGGGTTTAGTTAGCACACATTTGCAAATACATACGTAAGCCACAGAGCCACGACACGGCACCCTGATCATCTGTGGTCCTAACTCTAAAATTTGTGAGTCCCCATAGTAGAGGCACATGCATTTAATGGATAGATCAAGGGCAGGTGGACCTGAGGGAGCCACCCCTCTTAAAGGCAAAGGAGTGCACTGGACCCCAGCATGTAGCACAATGGCAACCAGGGCCCTAGTGCACCCACGTACCAAAAAACTCAAACATGCATAAAAGTGGCCACCCGCCCAAGTCTATAACTGGCTTATGAAGCAAGGACACATAAACAGGCATCACATAGTGAAAAAAAGGGGGAGAGAACAATGTTCTTGGACAACTTGCCAGCCAGCTTGCTAACAACCGAATTAACCTGTCTAACAGTATGCGTTTATAACAGGGGTTTAGTTAGCACACATTTGCAAATACATACGTAAGCCACAGAGCCACGACACGGCACCCTGATCATCTGTGGTCCTAATTCTAAAATTTGTGAGTCCCCATAGTAGAGGCACATGCATTTAATGGATAGATCAAGGGCAGGTGGACCTGAGGGAGCCACCCCTCTTAAAGGCAAAGGAGTGCACTGGACCCCAGCATGTAGCACAATGGCAACCAGGGCCCTAGTGCACCCACGTACCAAAAAACTCAAACATGCATAAAAGTGGCCACCCGCCCAAGTCTATAACTGGCTTATGAAGCAAGGACACATAAACAGGCATCACATAGTGAAAAAAAGGGGGAGAGAACAATGTTCTTGGACAACTTGCCAGCCAGCTTGCTAACAACCGAATTAAACTGTCTAACAGTATGCGTTTATAACAGCTCTAGCCCTAAATGGTTTAAAGGATAAGTTCACCTTTGGATCATGTTACATGTTCTGCCTGTTTTTAGGGTGGAACAAGTAACATGTCCCAGCATCTGCAGACTCTTTGTCCCCAGATCCTATCTCCCTGTGACAGCAGACGTGGGATCCTCTCCCTGTACTTGCTGTCACAATTTGAAAATAGCCTGGTCATGCGGGCCTCTTGAGGTTGTTAATGAACTACAAGGGCACTGGTGAGCACGCTCATGGTCTGTTGATCTTTCTGCTCTCAACTAACTGCCTGCCCGTACGAGGCAGATAGCTATGCTGAAATTCTAGAGGAGCCTAAGATTGCACCCATGATCTTCTGATCGATGGTACAATGCTCTGCAGGTTCCTTAGAAAAAATAATAAATGCACATTATTTTACCTTTCAAAAGGTGAACTTTTAACAAAATCAGGATTTTTGGAAGTATAAAAATTGATCTGAGAGGTACGTTTTTTGTTTTGTGTTAAAGAAATCCTAAGCATTGGGAAGAATATGTCTTTCAAGGACTTTTCCAGTTATAACAACTTAATACAAGGGAATTTTAAAGCTACGGTTGACATGTTATAGTTTAAACCACCGGACTTATGTTTTACATCTAAGAGGCAATGGGGGAGATTTACTAAAACTGATACACTCAGAATCTGGTGCAACTGTGCATGGTAGCCAATCAGCTTCTAACTTCAGCTTGTTCAATTAAGCCTTTGGCAATAAAACCTGGAAGCTGATTTGTTTCTATGCAGAATTGTACAAGATTATGCCCTATCCAGCTTTTGTAAATAAACCTCCATGATGGAAGCGCAGAAAACAGTGACAGTCATCATTCTTTTTTTTTTCTGACTGTTTATTAACCACATGCACTTTTACCCTTTTCCTACCCAGACCATTTTCAGTTTTCAGCGCTCTCATACTTTGAATTACACATTTTTATAATTTTTTTGAGCTTTCTTTTGGTGATATTTAATCACCACTGTGGTTTTTATATTTTGCTAAACAAACTAAAAAAGACCAAACATTTTGATAAAAAAAAGTTTTTCTTAGTTTCTGTTTTAAATTTTTGTAAATAAGTAATTTTACTCCTTCACTGATGGGCACTGATAGGCTGCACTGATGGGCACTGATAGGCTGCACTGATGGGCACTGATGAGGAGTCACTGATGGGAACTGTTAGGTGGCACTGATGGGCAGGACAGATGGGCACTGTTAGGTGGCACTGATGGGCACTGTTAGGCAGCACTGATAGGTGGCACTGATGGGCACTGATAGGTGGCACTGATGGACACTTTTAAGCGGCACTGATGGGCACTGTTAGGCAGCACTAATGGGCATTGATAGGTGGGACTGATGGGGACTGATGGGCACTGATTCAACTGGTGAGCACTGAATCAACTGATGGGCACTGATGGTCACTGACTCAACTGATGGGCACTGATTGCCAGCACAGATGGGCACTGATGGGCACTATTGGCCGCACTGATGGGGCTACACTGGTCATCAAGACACTGATGATCAGTGCCCTGATGATCAGTGTAGATGTCTCCCTGTGAAATGCCGCTTACCGGTTCTCCTCTCTTCACACGCTGTCAGTGTGAGTAAAGGACTGCCAATAACCGGCATTTCCTATTTATCTGGTGATCAGCCATGACTGGACACAAGTGGTTACATGGTAAAAGGGGCTGAGATTAGCCTGTTCCTTAGTTATGTGATCACACACAGTGCATGCCCCAGGGGGTGAGTGGGGGGAGGGGGGGGGGGTGATTCTGGAAGGTCATCCATGGATGCCTTCCCAGAACTAGCAGACCACGCTGTAGCCGTCTTTTGGCTATAGCACGGTTGGGAATTGGTTAACTGATGAACGTCTTAGCTATTGATGAGCTTCAGGCACAGATTGAATATAAGTTTGTGACAAACCAAACTCATTTTCAGTTAGATAAAACAGCAAACTAATGCTATAGCATTTAATTCCAAAAAATAACTTCCTGGTTTCTGAACTGTGGTCAGGTTGCTTAGTGGGGGTTTTCTTATGTGCCAGCCCCCTCACAATAAAATTCCGGGTTCACAGTAGCCTTTTGCTATTTTATTGTTTATGTTAGAGAGTTGGAGTAGATAGGTAGAGCCTACAGTGTCTTTGCAGGTAGACATAGTTGCTGCTATACAGCGCTATAGAGTAATACATACAATCCTATACAGTTACATTACAGTAGTAACAGACCCAAAAGCAAACATGTATTATATTATAACTTTATATTTCTTTATTTTATTTTCATCTGGTGATCCTGACAGTAAGTCTGTTGTTTTTCAACAGACTTACTGTTCTACAAATGTAGCAGTTAGATTGTTGAGACAAACCATTTGCAACGAAAGGGGTGTTTGCAATAATCAGCTTTTATTTATTCATGTAAAACTTTTATTAAAAAAAAGAAACAAAAAACTGTTGCTGTAACTGCTTGTGTAACTGCAGTGTGAGCAAGAGTTTGGCTTCAATGTGTTAGTATATTTAAATCTACTGTATATATAATACTCTCATCCTCCCAGACTGATAATGCCTCTGTCCAATAGTGCCTCGGTGCTCCTTCCTACACAGTGGGGGAATGCTCATTAAGTAAGTGTGCTACTGGCCAGAAAACCAGGTAAAACAGAAGGGAAAAAAGCTTGCCAAAAGAAAATGAATGCAGCCACTGCATTGGATTGGTAACATTGGTACACAGGATTGGTAAGCTGCAATATATAGTCTTTTTTTGCTTTGGCTTTATTACCACTTTAATTTAATGTAGCCATAATATGACTTTAATTTAATGAAAAGAGTCATGTTATGGCTAAAAATGGATCAGTTTTACCACTGCTTTTAGATATGGCCAGTTGAGCCATTAAACTCCTTTTCAACATCTAAAGTTAAGATTAGAATTTGTTCTCTAGTATCACTGGTTATGTCAATCTGGTTAATGATACAGTGAAAAAAAAATAACCAGCTTGTCTATTAGCCAGGAACCCTACCTGATGGATGTGTAAAATTCCCCGTAGCAGCTGAGCTAGCCTATTTTTAAAAAATATTACACTGTAAATATCTCATGCAGACCTCTCACTTATTTCCAGCTGCAAGCAGCAAAAAGTGAAAATAACACCCCAAAAATGATATGTACAAATGTTTGCCATGCTTAATAATATAATATAATTTGATATAATATACTAGTGAAAAAGCTTTGTATTTTGTGTCAATATTAACTAAATACAATCTTACATATATTACATGTGTTTACACAGCAAAAATGGTAGTTTCCAATAAAAAAACTTGAAAGATTGTTCATCAACAAGTCAAAGCTTCAGTCTTGATATGAAACAACCAAAAGCCAACCTGCACTTCCACCTACCCTTGTTGACACTTGCTCACCTTGTTGGGTGGACCTTTTACTCAAAAAATGTGTAACACATCATGTTCCTTCATTGTAATCTTGGACCACAGCATTGTGTGCAAACTCTCACAGTGGCTATCTATCAGTGTAGGAGATGCTGTAAAGGCTGCCCAGCTAGTGTTGGTGAAAGGAGAATGTATTAAATGAGCCTAATGACTTTTGGATACCTTTGAGTAAAACTATTTTAATAAGCATGTTTTATTCTATTTTAACTGGATAGCACTATCTATGTCTAATGTTTCTTTTTAGCCTGACAGCTACTTTGAGCCCTTTCTATGTGGAGAAATTGCTACTGTGTATCAGTGGTTATCCAATTTAGGGATTACTGTATCATGGGATTATAACATCATAGCAGAAATAGGATGGTCATGAAGGATTTTTTATAATTTGGTGGTCTGGGGAATTAGTAAGTGTATAAAGTTTTTATAATAAAGACATGTTAAGTCATCAGGTACTGTTGACTTCTCTTTGGAAAGATTATGTATTTTTTTGTGCTCATTAGAACATATACTTGCTGTAGGCCTGTACATTTCTGAGTAGAGGTCACACTATGCTCTCCTGGAATATCAGGGGAATTAATGACAAGGTTAACTGACTAGTGATATTTAATACTTTAATACTCATCCCCAGTGATGTTTTTACAAGAAACACATTTGAAACCATACTTGCAACACCTGCTTCACACACAATTTTACCAAATAGAATATCATACTAACATCTAATACACTGTAATTTTCATACATAAAGGTTCAGATCAATGAGAATGGTAGATATGTGGTTCTACTGTGTAAGACAAATGGTTTTACTTGTATTGTTGCCAACATACAGTATATGTAACGCTACTCCCATAAGAGTCACAGGAATACTGTTCAGGTCTTCCCCAAATTCTTTGTCCCACAGTCAGGCACATAGGCTCATTCACACATTTCTTCAATAACCAGTCTAGGGGTGTTGTTTTTGTTGTTTTTATTTTTGGGGATCTTGGATAGGGATGGGGAATTAGGTGGGATACTCCAGAACAAGAACTATGTACAGTTGAGGACTGTAAGTATTCTCTCAGATAAGTTATGACAGAGTCCATGCTTGAAGCAAACAGGAAACTTCAGCTTTAAGGCAGCAGTAATAATAGACATAACAAGCTGGAGCAAAGTCCCTTGAAGTAGGATATGAAATGGACAAATCTCTTCAGGACACCGTCCGGTGTCCCCTTCAGCCCAGTGGTGTATTTTCTTTTTTTGCGCTGCCCTAGGCAACTCTAAAATCGGGTGCCTCCCCCCCCCACATACACACACATTCTACAAAAGGAGAGTGAGAGAAAGGGAGAAAGAGGAGCAAAAGACGTTCCTCCAGCACTCACCTCTGGAATGAAAGCAGCCGGCCATCCCCAGAGACATGGTCAGGTAAACCTAGTGCCATCCTTGTGTGGGAAAGAGAGTCGGACTCTACCTACACCCTCCAGCAGCCCACAGCCTCTCTCAGATTCCATGGTAGAGCTCAGGCAGTGCTTCAGCTGGTCCCCATCCTCTCTCACCTGCCACATATGTCCTTCTTCCGGGGGTGGTGCTTATACCTAGCAACAATTACATCCACACTGTCTACAGTGTGACAACTAAATTCACCTATCAAAATACAAACTAAATCTATCTACACCTAGCATCTATCTAGGAGGGTGCTACATATATATACAGTATACCTCCATCCTTCTCTTCAGAAGTCCTAAAACATCTAGCCCAATTAATGGCATTATATACAGATATCTTCATCCTCCACTGCCTCCACCCACAAACTCACTCACTGCCCAAGGGATCGGCAATTAGTTCAAAAGAAAATTGATACAAGTTGTGAGGAGATCTCCGACGCTCAGATACCTCCCTTACTTGACACTCCACATCCACAATCACTACTTCCCGCATTTAACCCCACTACTATAGATGAGGTTGCTAATTTTTACTAATTACTAATATAGTAACTGACATATAAACCTGGATGTCACACCACTTCCTGAAAATTAACCTATCCAAAACTGAGCTCATAATATTTCCTCCCTGACATGCTCCTTCCACTGACTTCTATGTCAAAATCAACAGCTCAACCATCAACCCATGCCCACATGCCAGGGTGCTAGGTGTAATACTGGACTCTGAACTATCCTTTCGGCCCCACATCCAATCGCTGTCCAAAGTTTGCTGCCTCAACCTCCACAACATCTCCAAGATATGCCCCTTTCTAACCAATGACACCACAAAGCTTCTCACTCCCTGGTCATTTCCCACCTTGACTACTGCAACTCCCTCTTAAATTACCTTTTGTATCTCTTGACCCTTCCTCTTTGATTGTAAACTCTAATGAGCAGGGCCCTTATGCCCTGCCTACCCTTATGTTGTAAAGCGCTGCATAAACTGTTGGCATTATATAAATCCTGTATAATAATAATAATAATATACCATTGCTTGCAATGGGCAATTACATTGATTATCTGAACCCTGTCCTTGATAAAATGTCTGCTACCAATAGGTATGATATTTCTGATGTAAGCATCACCCCCTTTGCTAGAATTATAACTGAAATGGGCTTAAGAGATCTGTGGAAGCAGAAATTTCAACACTAGATGTTATTCATGTTACTCTACTATCCATGGAAGACTATCATGTATAGAATTGGGATTAAGCAAGTTTGCTATTCTTTCTATGTTGCCTCCTCATCACCTGATTTAAATCTATGATTTCTGTGCAATGCGACATGGTAGTATGGCAATTAGAAGTTTAAATCAGGTGTGAGGAGGTGACACTAGGCAACACTGTGCCTGATCTTCTCCCATGTTGTTCAGGTAAATCTCCAACTCTTAAAGTTGCCTGATCCTGCTCTAAAGATTTCCAAAAGGTAGGAGCTGCAGGTGCTCTACAGTGCAGCACAACGGCCTTCTAGGCGTCAAACAGTAAGATGATGAGTAGTGTCCAGAAAGCTCTTATAGAGACCACTCCCTCCACCATACCCAACAAATACACCAAGGTTCCTAATGGCAATCAAACAGCAAGGACAGCATTAATACAATTAGAAATGTGCTTCCAAAACCCTTGAATCACAGGGCAGTACCAAAAAATGTAACCAAATTCTGCTGGCTTGTATGAACAGCACCAACACTCCGCTGTGACCTAAGAATAAATAGAGGATAGGTTGGCGGGGGTAAAATATGTTCTACGGAGAAATCTAAAATGAATAAGCCTGTCTTGGGCAGAAAATAAATGAGTAAAGGGATAATCCCACATATCCTCCCAATCCTCCCCTTGTAGATCAGGTACATCAGTAACCCACTTAGCCTGACACTTTGCAACTCAGGGAAGATTATCAGGAAAGAGTTCCTTACAGATCGTGGATAATGTTTTTTTAGGGCAATTATCATATACTGTAATAAATTTTCAATTAGGGATGAGTGAGTGTCTGTTCAAAGTGCACCAAACTGGAAGGTAATAGCGTGCCGCAGCTGCAGTTAGCAGAAAAAAAAAACATTAGGGAGAGCAAACAGTAGTTTTAATTCATCAAAATTGAGCAATCTATCTCCGCGGGTAATGTCACCCAGGATTTAATGCCTTTGGATTCCTTAATGGCTGGATCTTGGATATTAATAAATTGGGGTAATTGTGCATTTAACCAGAGCAGGGCTGTTGGTGAGATGTCATTTGAAGAGAGATGAAGAACATGATCCCAGGCCTTAAGAGTTGCCTTCATAAAGACAGTGTTAGGAAATTTTACTTTGGACTCTCAATAAAGCAAAAGCTTGAGACTCTCCTAGGACCCTAGGATGGCTGGCTCCAAAAATGTAGCTGAATCCTCATCATCACCCATCAGCCAATGCCTGGAAAAAACCATCTGCCCCACTAGATAATACTTATATAGATTTGGAAGTGCTAAGCCCCCCTGTCCCCATGCTTCTTGCAATGCCTTTAGTTCTATTCTAGGAGAGGAATGTTCCCAAATGAACGAACTAAGAAGACCATGAATTTTGCTAAAGGTTTGCGGGACCCAAACCAATGCATTATGGAGGAAATATAAGAAAATCAGGAGTATTTTCATCTTCAGTAAATTTATTTTTCCTATCAGATAGATAAGAAAATACGAGCCTTAATTTTAACTCCTACAAAGGTAAATTTTGAAACCGATTGGAGTGGAAGTTGCCAGTCTGCCGCAGTATGATCACCTGGATCCAGAGGAAGCATAGTAGACTTGGTTGAGTTTACCCGCAGCCCAGAGTACACAGCAAGGTCATCCAAAATATGAAAAAACGCAAGCTAAGAAGGGCCCTGATCTTTCAGAAACAGAGATGATTGTCTGCATAAAGCTCCAGACATTGCTTAATACCCCCTGTTTCCATGGCCCCCACCTCAGTAGAGGATTGGAGGTTCAATCATAAGAGAGAGAGAATAAAAATGATGAAAGTGAGCAGTCCTGCCTGGTTCCTCTATCAATAACGAAAAAGGGGGAGAGATAATTACCAATTTTAAGAGCTATTTTAGGGCTGCTATATAATTGTCACAGCTACTTGACAGATGTTCTCTTCCTAAAGTTGAAGCAGCAGATCATGTTATACTTATTGCCCCAATAACATTAGAAGAAACTTCTGTGGCACTAGATAGAACACCTAACAGAAAGTCACCAGGCACAGATGGTTTACCATTAACTATCTGTAAAAATTATGCTCAGATACTTTAGCCAGAAAAATTGAAAACATCTCTTGAGGCAGCTAAAACAGGAAGCATACCTTCTTCCATGAATAAGGCTATATTTGTTCTGTCAAAGTCATTCAAGAATAACCTACTACATGATTCCTACAGGCCCAACTCCTTGCTAAATACAGATGTCAAATTGATTACATGAATCTTAGATACCACTCTAGCTGGTGTAATCCTTAAAAAATCCATAGAGACCAGTCAGGGTTTATCCCCATGAGGTCAACTGCCCTTAACTCAAATCTCAGTATCATGGTTAGGGATCAGGCTCTGAGACAAGTAGCTATAGCAAGATGAGTACACAAGCAGGTCACCCTGGTGCATGGCTTATGCTCACCCAAGGTGTGGGATACAAGCATAAACCAATATCCACCAGAGTTCCTGATGGTTAAGATGGGTTTTGTTGTGCTAGTACCAGGTCATAGTCCTTAGGATTACCCCACCAGGAGGTGAGCAAGCTGGGGTCCAGTAGCAGATAAAGCAGGTAGGGATCAAGCAGAAGCACAGTCAGTAAATAGGCCAAAGGTCAATAACAAGTGGATGCATGTTAGGATGAAGCGGAAGCGTAGTTGAACAGCAAACCAAATGTTGATAACTAATGGTAGTGAAGATAAGGACAGCTGCAAGTACACAAAATAGCTAGATATTGGCTGGAGAGAACACAATAATCTGGCAAACAGGAAGTGTAGATACATTGCTTAAATCAGGACGTTCATGGGAGGAGCAAAGAATTCAAGGTTCACCAGAAACAAGAGACAAGGCAAGATTGTCCTAAGAGATCAGACAGGAAGCTGTCTAGCATCTTAGGTGGCACCGCAAGAAGAGCCACAACCAGACACCACAGAAGTTGTAGGTTCAGATCTGGACCCTGACACCCAGTGGATTACCCTGGCAACAGAGCTATCTTATCCTTAGATGCTGCTAAAGCATTTGACAGTATTAAGTGGCCATATTTGCGGGACAGGTTGGGCTAGAGATATATTTATAGGATGGATCTTTATATTGGGACGGGTACAATGTAGATATCTTGTTTCTGACAATTTGTAATCAGAATCTGCCAAGAAACTTTGGTAAACTTTGTTGTGTACACACATCTCTTGACATCATATCTAACATTGTGACCATTATTGTTACTGTTTGATTGAAATCTTGAGCTGTATATTGGACATATGTGCATGTACATTTACTCTTCTTAATAAAAATGCCTCTGATCAAAAAAAAATTACTTAATGTAGAGACAAGAGCAGCCAAAAAACTTGTAGTTAACTTGAGGAGCTAAATGTATCTAAAAGAAGAAGACCGTTAAACCTAATATGATCATTCTGAAA
Source organism: Staurois parvus (assembly GCF_062004578.1). NCBI lineage: Eukaryota > Metazoa > Chordata > Amphibia > Anura > Ranidae > Staurois > Staurois parvus. Next base: position 9,070,141 of record NW_028318039.1, on the reverse strand, counting down.
GAATTATAGAATAAAATCAATATAAAACATATTCCCACTGGATCTCTAGGGGAACCTAAGATATATAGCATTGTAGCAGTATGTATTACCCAACCATCATCATGAGAATAGATTTAACAAAACAGTGTGGCATTTTTGTTGGACAATATCTGCACTAATCAGATCAAAAAAAAAAAGAAAAGGAGCCATTTCCTCAATTTTCCATCGTGACTACACACAAATGCTAGGAGTCATCTCTGAAGATCAGATCTGACGTATGCTGACAGATGGATTGTGGAATACCACTAGGTAATTGCACAGTGAAGAAACTGACAATCTCTGATAGGGACACCCGTGTCTTGGCCAAAAGCATAGACAATCCAGTAATAGTAGAGTGTGAGCACCACTGCAAAATGGTGAGGACAGCTGACAATCCAGGATGTACCTTCAAACACGTCCTATTGCATATGTCTGAGGGTGACATCAGAGGAGGGTGGGTCCTGGTCTCACAACTGCACATCCTGGCTTGTAGGCTGTCCTCACCATCTTGCAGTGGAGCTGGCACTCTTCTATCACTGGATTATCTATGATTTTGGGAGTGGAACAGGTGTCCTTGCCAGAGATTTTCATCTTCCTCATTGTGTAATGACCTAGCAGTATTCCACCATCCAGTTGTCACTTTAACCCCTGCAACTTAATTTTTTATATTTTTTAATACATTTTCTAAATTTGACTTACTACATTATACAGGTATGTGCTGTGCCTTTTCTCACCTAGTTTTGCATTAGATGGAGCTTCCCCTCCAGGTTACCCAGCAGCACTCCATTCTTAATTAGATCAGTCGTTTCCTACATGTTGGGCTAACCATACACCTGTATGTAGTCAGGTTGTGTTCATTTTTCTATTTTATTGACTTCCTGTTATAATCATTATGTTATATTTTACAGTCTGTTTTATGACATGGTTGCCAGTTTTCACAGATGGCTGGTGTGAAGAGTGCTGTTGATTCCATGGAGGTTATCATGAGATCCTACTTTCTTTTGTTTTAAAAAAAAAAAAATTTCACCTATAAATAAGCACAGGGCACCCAACTTGTTAAAAAAAAATAAAAATCTCCAAATAGTCCTCCATTGCAAATCCATCATGAATCACAGTTCCCACTGCAAGCTGACTTGCTGAAAAAAAACAAAACGATGACCTGGCACACACAACCAATACTGATGACTCTGCTAGCCCAAACTCACTGAATGACAGCTCCTTCAGCTGTCATTATATATATATATATATATATATATATATATATATATATATCTCAATTTTAATAATTATTAACCACAGGTCTGCGACTAAAAAGCTGTTTGATTATTTTCATCTAATTTCCATGTATTTTGGTGTGCTGAAAACATATAAAATATTGAAAAAACTCCTAGACGTCATGATTTGCCACAAAACGCAAAATTGTCTTCAAATTTATAAATTTTTGGTATTTTTTTATATTATGGGTTTTTAACCAAATTTAAAGTCCAAATTACTATTAATTAATTCACATAAGTGCATTTAAGATAAAAAATTGCCAAAAAAACCCTTAAAGGGGTTGTCCGAGTTATGTAAAAAAAAAATAGCACTGTAAATCTGATGGTCAGCAATATATACATAAGCTAAGCAAGTTTTAGGGGGAAAAAAAATCTATTTCCTCATTTCCCTAGTTCTCTTCTGGCCCTTTGTTGTTATTTGCAGGTAAAAAATATCTGCCCCTCCCCCCCGCAAAGGGGGTGAATACAAGTGCTGCTCTGAGTGACATGTCTGACTACTGGGATATTCAGCAGCATGCTGTATGTGTAAGTCTCAGCCCTGAGTCTGTGATTCTAATGGTAGAAGGGGTTAATCTTTCCTGAAGAATCCAGTGGGTGGGATACCAAATACCCTTGTTTTCTGTGTCTATGGGACAGTCGAGATCGAAAAATCACTGGACCAAGAAGAGTTGGCAGCCGAGGGTGCTAACAGTTGGTGAAAAAAATGTCCTCCGAGAAACTTAGGTACTTTCCCATAAAGTTCTTCTACCACCTCTCCACATAAAATTAGGATTGATGAAGCAATTCATAAAATCACTTCCAAGAGATGGAGAATGCTTCAAATACTTGGTCACCAAGTTTCCAGGCCTGTCAGAGGCAAAATTGAAGGAAGGTGTGTTCGTCGGACCAGACATTAGAAGGCTTATAGTTGATCAAGAGTTTTTCGATACCATGACAGATCCTCAAAAAGAAGGGTGGATTGCATTAAAGAAGTCGTACAGAAATTTTTAGGCAATAACAAAGATTCTCACTATAAAAAGATCATTGGATGAATGCTGAAAGCATTTCAAGCTTTAGGTTTCCTGATGAGTTTGAAAGTGCATTTCCTCCAGTCCCACCTTGACTACTTTCCTGAAAATTTGGGAGCTGTGAGTGAGGAACAAGGTGAACGATTGCACCAAGACATTAAAGAGATGGAAAGGAGATACCAGGGAAAATGGAGCATTAAAATGATGGCAGACTACTGTTGGATGCTTCAGAGAGACATTCCAGATGCTACTCACAAGCGTAAATGCCGCAAGAGAAGCCTCACAGGGAAGAAGAATCGAGTTTAGTTTGTGTAGGTAAGCTTATTGCAGTTCAAAAAAGGATTTTCATGAAAACATTCTAATAAAACTTTAATTCTATAAGTCTATTTCCATTTATTTTGAGGTATTGCCTTATTTAACATAGTTACCTAACTTGTCAGGAAACGTGATGTCCTATGACAAAATGGAGGTCATTTTCAGATTCAGCGCACCAAAAAACATAAAGATTACGTGAAATAACCAAAACAGCTCTTGAAAAAAATTTTTTTGCAGACCTGTGTAATCAAAGTGGCCATATTTGGACAATGATGTAACCCCTCCATCCCCTGCTCATTTGCTTAAGTGGCCGGGAATTCCTAACCATTTAAGTGAATGGGCAGGGTGGTATTAGTGGTTGGTAAGGATGTGGTGGATGCAAATACCCACTGCTTCCTCTGCCACCACTGACAGCTGGAAGCTATCAGGATTGTCAATGCCAAACACCCTAAGCTAGCTCATCCCTAGAATTCATTCACCTATTCATTTATTTACTGTATATCTTTTTATATTTTTGTTATTATAGTGAGGGTCGCTTTTAAGTACCAATAGGAACGCATTTGCTCTTTTACATTTTCCCCTAACATTAAACTATGCTGTTTAGCCTCTTTACACTCAAGCATGCTTTGGCTTTTTGAATGGCTAATTACCATACTTCTTTTATGAAGTTTTGTTAAGCTATAGAGTGTGTTATATGTCTATGCAAAGCTTCTTGGGATCTAGCAATCAACAAACGTTCAACACATAAAAATTACATTATATGTTCTAGTTTTTTCCTTAGTTTCCACACTTAAACTTTTTTATTCTTTCTTTCTATACTTGTAACATTTTATGACATCATCCATTATGATGATGAAGTAGTATTAAAGAGTATTGCTTTTTTTACACTTCTAAGTAAGATGGGAGCTACTGGGATGTTATCTCAACTGACTTTACAATAGTCAAGGATATCTTATAAATGCTTTGGAGTTATTTAAATAAGGATTTTGATACTACTCACTTCATCATTACTTTTGCTTCATGTTTAAAGTTACTACCAGAAAATTCTTGCTTCAGATCTACTGTGGAAGCCTTTTGAATAGCTCAGATCTCTTATTTGGGCTTTATACTTTTTTCAATATATATAACCTGAAGAAGGGATGTAAGTTATCTGGGAAGATTGCATCCCTAACAACTTATGCTAGCCAATAAAGGACACCACTTAAATTCCAAGCTTTCTACCAGAATGTCTGAGAGTGAAGATATAGGCTTGAAACCTTAAGTTGGATTAACAGCACTTTTTTAATCAATTATTACTGTGATCTTGGAGCCTCATCTCAAATTCTGTTACTATGGTGTCCCTTGCCAACTAAACAGATAAATTGCCATGCAGTTTGAGAACTCTGCTTTCTCCTATCCTAGAGCTTGAAATCTTTTGTGACCAAGATTATTTTAGTATGTTCACAAGAATTTTCTCAAGGGAATCCAGTCACAACAGTACCCACCTTCTTTTCTTCCTTGATTGCTCCCCGATTCCTGGACATTTAACTTTTAAGGTACTATTTAAATGTCTCATATGTGCTTTATTATGTATCCAATGGTTATCTTCTGTTGTGCCATTATTGTGGTGTAATCTTATATAAGACTCCAAATCTTTCATTAAAGTAAAAATAGAAACTTCCCCTTCCTTACCCTCTTTGCCACATTTTATTCCTTTTGCTAACTAAGTTTACTATTCCTACTCTCTTGCTTGCATCACTATTTCCTATGTAACATATCTTTATATGTTTAAGGCTTCAAAATCATTCAAAATCAATCAGATTTGCAGTTGGCAGATTCTTTTTTCATAGTAACATTTTAATCTTACCTGCCAACCCCTTTTGTGCAGCAAGTTTTTTCATTACTTTGTATGAACTGCATGTAACTCTTTTCATTCCACAATTCTGCTTTACAATTTTATAGATTATTTCTGTAAAGGTGTTCTATTCTCTGTCAATTTGTTTTTCATAAATACATCTATATTTTCTAAATATTTCAGTTACTTCAGCATAATTTTTCTTCAGTATTCAGTATAAGCATCCTTGTTTTTGCTAGTGTTTGTAATGTAAAGTGTGATGGGAGTCACTTTGGGTGGGGAGACCCCTGTCTCAGCTCCCCATATCCCTCTTCTGTGTAAGGCACCCTGTGCCTGTTAGGGGTCCAGGGTGAAATGTCCTGGTATTGTGTAGACATGTATAGGTGGGGGTTATTCATTGTTTAATACCATGTGGTTGTATCCCATTGTTTTATTGTGTGTCTTGCTTGGGAGCAAACTAATATGGGATGTATGTGTTTGTGTATTGGCTTGGTGGGAGGTGTTTCCAGCAGCCCTTCTCCCTGATGGGACTGCCTGCTGATGTGTTTCTTGCTACTGGGTGTGTATTGCCCCGCCCTTTGTATATATCTTGTCTCTGTGTTAAAATAAAGTAGTCTATTTCCTGATTTATTTCAAGACTGGTCTCGTATGGTCAGTGGTGGTGTCCATCAATCTGTGTTCGGACAGGGAAGCGGGAGTCTAATGGAAATACCCAAGTGCAGTCGGGGTCCGGTTCCGTTACATTGGTGGCAAGCGATGGGATTGTGCTTCCAAGCTGTGAACACGTCCAAACCACCACCGGGATTCAAGATCAGGAAAGGAGACGTTGTTCACCCCAGTGGAGATATGGACCTGGCATCAGAGTTCCCAGGGCTGCTGCGGATCGTTCTTGCAACATACCCCAGGACTGTGTCTGTGGATGAGTACCTGGAGCTCAGGCAGCAGATTTGGGAAGTGCTTTGGAGAGGAGCCCTCCAGGTTGCTGCTCTAAAGGAAATACCCAAGTGCAGGCAGGGGCCGGTTGAGTTACATAAAGTACAACACGTTCACAAATATTAAAGAATATGTAAACCCAACATTTCATATTCCTGATATGTGCCTGCTGTACTTGTTTGAAAAAGTATCCTGTTCTCTTTGTTTTGCTTTCTTTGTGTGAAATATCTGGTGTTCATGCCAGTCCCTCTGCTTTCCTATCAAAAATTGACTACACTAGGCAGGAGAGCACAGCATGCCGGGAGCTAATCCAATGATCATACTTATGATGAAAAGCCTCCCCGCCTTCTGCACAGCCATTCACTGGGAAGATTACTGCCGGTTCTCCTCCCTGAGTTCCTTATGCAGCTGAGAAAAGAGAGTATGTAATCACTTTTTAAACAAAAAATGTTACCATGTTTCTAAATATATATACACAAATGTTTTGCCTTTCTATTTCTATTTTAAACTGAATAGGTTGTTTTACATGGTTAGGGTTTGCATATACTTAACGTTATGAGTGGATTCATTTAATTTACCATCTAATTTAGATTTTTTTCATCATAGAAAGTATAACATATCATTTACAGATTAATTTTGACTGGTAGGTAGATAGCTCACAAACATGGATTGGATGCAAGCATGTTACCACCCTCAGAGTATATTGGGAAGGATTAAGTCTCCACACCAGCTAACCTTCTATATGAGGTAAATAAATAAATTAGAGATAAATTCAGGGAGCATGATTTGCGTACCCCTTCATTTTATCAATCTTAAAACAATGAGTTGATCTGCACAGCCAGAATATAAAACAAAATCCTTTATTATAATCTATTTAAAAATAATGCAAAGCAGGTAGAAATAACACGTTCCTCTGGATGACACATTTCAATCACTTGGGTCTTTATTAAATCCATTGTGAACAAGCTAAACGTCTCATAAATCACTCATTGACATTCCAGAGTGCTGCAGCACAGGGTATTTTAACTCCTCCATCAGTATTTAGTAGTGTACAATAAACACCAAAAAAAAACCTGATTTATAAATATATAAACAACCTGGCTGTACAGATGGGCTGTAAATTTTCAAGTTGAGCTCTGGAAAAACAAAATATCCTTCCTTGCAGTAAGGCTGTAAACTGCACTTCAGAGCTTAACTGCTCATTTAGGCCTTGGGAACCAGGTAAAGCATTTTGAAGCTCCCAGAGGCTTCTCCGTGTTGCTAGACCAGTCCTTGCAGCCTCTTCTTCCCTACACTCCAGTAGTCTAAGGTCCTCTGACATCATCAAGACTGATTCAGGGTCCATAGCTCTGCACTGGGTGTGAGTATACCAAGGAACAGTCCAGTGCCAGAGTGTAGCTAAGAGCTGTCTCCCAGAGGGAGCAGAGAATTGAGCAAATAAAATTGCTTAGACAGAAACAAGCACATCTCTACTGCAAGGGAGGAAGTTTACTTTTCTGGAATTTCAGTTTAAGGCTTTCCTAAAAATCAGAGCGGATGTATCATTAGTGTTAATGTTTGCAATAGGATGAGGTGCTAGACTTAAAAGAAAGATGCAAAGAGGATTAAAATCATTAAACGTTAAAGAGTTTTCACTTGTAGTTGTGGAAACCTTAGTATATGAAAAAAAGAGAGGACAGGCAAGAAACACTTGATACCGCAGCCTCTGTTACTTTCTATAAGCTTGAATAGCAAAACCATACAACTGTGGTTTATATCGGGGGTTACATCTATATTTAGAACCCTACCCTGCAGAACACCATTGTGTGGGAGATAAACCTAAACTATGCTTCTTCTTGCAGATCCTTCTAAAGCCTAAGACATTTTGCATGTGGACTTTTCTGTGGCCTGTTTCACATTTAGCCACATACTGAGTCAATTTCTGCATAGAGAAGAACAAAACTGAGTTTTCTTTTCAAAATATTTTGTCAAAAAATTAGATATTTCAGCAAAATTTCACAAACCTGGCTAGATACATTGGAGTCACAATGAAAGTAACTACAGTTTAGTATTTTTTTTCTACACAGCACCAGGTACATAATTACCTGCAATTAAATGTGTTCTATATCTATCTGGCTTCTGCTGCATTGTGTAGAAATCTTATCCCTAGTGGTTCTCCCCAAAACACTGATCATCCAGCACTGTGAGGGTTAACAGCTTCTGCTGGAGATGTGAAGGAGTTTCTCCAATCAACCATACCTTCCACCCACCTCATTCAATT